>NW_010367313.1:0-757 GCF_000414095.1 Morus notabilis | reverse complement strand
TAATCTGTAAAATAAACAAAACTAAAATTAAGGGGATGTTTGGTGGAGGAATTCGTTCCTTGATTCGAATCATGATTCATGATTCGCTATAATATTTTCTCTCATAAAAAATTTACATAAATTAAAAATGATTCAAATCACATGATTTAAATTCTCAAACTAAACGTCCTCTAAGAATAATGAAACACACGTGGTCGCATTTGTACAGAAGAAATTCCTTCTTTAGTCGGGTGAGGAGTGACGACCGTCCCCGCCGCCCACCGCCTACCTTTTTTTTTTTTTTTTTTTTTTTTTTTTTTTCCGCCTACTTTTTTTTTTTTTTTTCTCATTCTCTTTCTTAAAGAAGGACAGCGTGTCATATCGGCCAAGCATTTATAAGATTCTCCGTGTCGGAAATTACAATTATACCCTCGTTTATCCTTTTCATCTTTTTAAAGGTAAAATAAGTTTTGGTAAATAGGGGAGGGATCATTTTACCAATGTAACCCTCCTCTCCTTGTTTGAGTAACCAGGAAGCAACGGGCAATGGCCATCATAAATTCATCATCACATGGGCATTGAATTTGTCCCTCTGGAGTTGACAAATGGGAAATTCTGATTGTTTGATTGCCATAGATATTTGAGGGACAATAAAACCTTGTGCTTTTGTTGGTGGCTTTTTCTTTACGTTATTTTCTAAAAGGAAATATTGATTTGTGTTTTAAGTTTTAAGAAAAAGAAAATCTTTTGTTTAGTGTGTGAATCCTTTTAAACCTTT
>NW_010367312.1:0-761 GCF_000414095.1 Morus notabilis | reverse complement strand
TAACAAGGTTGACTTCCAAAGAGATAGGATCTCTAAGATGTATTTTAGATTGACCTACCCTACAGCGGCAACTTCTAAGTTAAGTCTAAAAGATCTGAAACAGTGGGTTACACTCATAAAGAGATAATTAAATTGGTTAATTATTTTCTTGACCTAAATAAAAAGAAATGAATAAATATTAGAAGTATGAGATATTTCAAATATTATTTATTAGTTGAGATAGTCTCATTTTAATTAGCAATTATTTGACCTATCCTACGGCGGCACTTAATTCTGGTGATTAAAATTCCTTAGGCAATTAAACATGTATTTGTGTATTTAACATGTGCATTCATGCATCATATTTATATGCCTTAAATTTAATAGTGATATTTATACAAAATGTTAATTGAATTAAATTCCTTATTTTCAGCAAAAATGTCAAATCCTATTTTCGCACTTCTCGCTTCCCAAATTTTGAATGGTGAAAACTTTGTCAAATGAAAAAGTAACATGAATATCCTCTTGATTTATGAAAACTATCATTTTGTCCTTAAGGAGGATTGCCCTCCAGTGCCTCCAGCCAATATCGCAGAGGCTGTGACCGAGCGATATGATCGTTGGGTCAACGCCAATAACAAGGCCCGTTGTTACTTGTTAGCAGCAATGAATGAAGTGCTGAGAACTCTGCACGAAGACCTTGTGACTGCTAGAGAGATCATGGACTTTCTTCAGAGGATATTTGTGTTGGGAATAGTGTCCTAGAAGCATGAGATGTAATA
>NW_010367311.1:0-473 GCF_000414095.1 Morus notabilis | reverse complement strand
ACGTCCTTTAACAATAAAAACGTTGAAGTTGATAGTTGCAATATTGAGTATATGCATGTTCACTTACAACAAAAACAATTATGTAATGGGAGCACTTAATTCACTCTTGGTCTCCTTTATTTGCATAATAGACCATAACACTAGTCCAAATTCCAACTAGAGCAACAGTCAAAGATGGTGTGGCCAGATTTCTGTACCACTTTAGACTTGACTAAAACGCCTTGGGATTTGCTAACAGAAGACCTAATTGGGAAGGAACTTGATACGGAAGAACTATGGGATAACTTTTACAAGTTATACTCGAAACATATAGGCTTCAGCTACAGGAAGGAAGGATAGTACTAGAAAGGAAAAGGATGGTGATCGTTGCGGTAGATGGTGGTGCTGCTCGAGACAAGGTTTTAGGAGACGGAAGTGGTTGGAGCTAGAACACCGCTCAAGAGCGGCGGCGTCTGAAACACATTGTGGGTGCG
>NW_010367310.1:0-567 GCF_000414095.1 Morus notabilis | reverse complement strand
ATAATATTATAATTATATTAATAATTTTAATAATATTATTATATTATATTACAATTTATATATTATATTGATAGATAAAATATTAGTGTTATATATAGCTTAAGGGTAAGTTTATTAACATGAAAATATTCATGTTCCATTTCAGAGAATTCTTAATATTACAACCAAATAAATAAATTAAATTTTTTTTTTCCATTCTATTTCTATTATCATTCTCCTTGCTATTCTCATTACTATTCTCTTAATGTAATCATACGCACCCTGAGAGTTGAAAGTTTCACATATTGCCTATTTAAGTAATATATATAGGGATTGTCTCTGGTCAGGCACTTGGAAAGTACCTGGAACGGCAGTTGTATAATTATGTATAAATCGTGTATATTTATATGTAAAGTCGTATATATTTACATGTAAAGTCATGAATAGTTAATATAAAATGTAACAAATCAGCTAATATACATATTTTCATACTATGTGTTCATTCGTCTTTCAAAAATTAATATATATTGTCGTTTCTTATAACTTTATACATAATTTTATATGTAAATATATATAACTTTATATATA
>NW_010367309.1:0-759 GCF_000414095.1 Morus notabilis | reverse complement strand
TTCCGCAACCATGATTTCCTCCGGCAAGCTCAAGTCGGTCGACTTTTACAGGTCCGATCTCTCTCTCTCTCCTCTTTCTCTCTCTCTCTACGTTTCCTTCCCATTGTCCGAGCTCGTTTTAGCGAGAATCGGAATCGCGATGCTCGAATCTCTGTGATTCGATTCGTTACGTATCCAAAGCGCCCATGGAAACTTCTGATGACGTCTGTTTCTTTGTTGCTTGGTTATTAATGTCTTTAAGTGAGTTTCAGGCCTGAGAAACTATGATCTAGTTTTGGTGGCGTGATTGGTTGATGTCGACCGGTTTTTGTTGATTACGGTTTTGGCTTCTTGCTATTGTTCTTAATGGTTCTCGTTTTGGCATTGGTGAAGCAAAAATTTATACATATACCCACAGATATTTCGTTTGCTATATATATATATATCATCCTCATCATTTGGTTTATCTCCAGTTTAGTATGGATTGTACAGCAGAAACATCTCAATATAGGCAATCGAATCTATGTACAAGGTTTTTTTTTTCTTCCCACTGAATCATTTCACCGATTCGAGTTCTTAATTTTAGGTTTTTACAGTAAAAAACTCTCAAAAAAATATCACATCTACAGTGAAAGCTCTCAAAAAATATTATATCTCAACTCGAATTGAAAACTCGAATCCGCGCGATGTGAACGAGGCATAAATACATAATAATTGTAATTAAAATAAGTTGAATACTGAAAAAAAGGGGAAGAACGATGAACCCAACTGAACTGCTTG
>NW_010367308.1:0-1772 GCF_000414095.1 Morus notabilis | reverse complement strand
ATATATATATATATATATATATTCTATTGACTTCAATCCGGAAACAAACATAAAATAGAAGTTGAAGATTATTTTTCAAAACAAATATGGCTTATGACTTTTGCCTTTAATTTTGTTCCCCGGCAGCTAAGAATTTGTTTAAAGCTTTCTTTAGTTTTGGTTGACGCTTTAATTCAATAATTTGTAATTACACACGTCATGTAAGATAGTTCTACAAATTTTGTTTTGTTTTTTAAATGGCAAAATATTGGCTAATTATATACACCTCATCATCGGATTAGATTCCACCTCTTAACAAAATTTCTTGCAAAGGGTCATCTAATATTTGATTTGTAATTCAGATATAACCACAAATCCTACAAATAGGACAAAAGCTACTTTTTATTTAAGTTATAGATACTATGCAACAATACCATTACATATGAGCTATATGCTTAATGCCAATAGTTTTTTTTTCTTTTTCTTTTTTTATAAAGATAATTATATCTTAAAATAAAAAAAATACAAACATTAATACTGTAATAAATGACCTATCAATACAAACAGAACTTGATCTCGATAAGTGTCCGGTTCTACCTTATAGTGAAAACATGGGAGGGGAAGAAAACGTGCATGGAGTTAATATACTAAGATCAAGAAGTCTCAAGAAAATTAATAGATATTATCTTTCGCCCATCAATTATCATTTGATCAATACTTGATCATCTAATGAAAACCAGCAAGAAACTAACATATAAGCAATATTCTTTTTATAGCTCCCCCAAGTGAGAGAGTAATATCCTTTCTGTAAATATGGGACAAATAGTGAGGAGTCATATCCATCTATTGTCCTTGCACCAAAGTCCAGAACGTTATCTTTTTCTTTTTCTTTTTTTTTTTGGTACTTTTCTTTTTCAACAATATTTGAGTAGAAAATTTGACAGAAGACGAGGCTGCTATAGTGGGTGCAATTCTAGTAAAGATTAATTTCATAAATGTTTTTTAAATTTTATATCATGTTTTGACATGCCACCTAAACTTTAAAAAAGATTTAATATTTCACATTTTCAAGTATGTACCCTAATTTAAAATGCCTATTACATTTATAAAATTAATAAATTGATGACATAACACTATTTATGTTTTTATAAATGAACCCTAAAATATTGATTTTAAGTCAACTTATCCTTAAATTATTGATTTTGTGTCAACTTGCCCCCTAACTTTTTAGAAAATCAGGAATAAGTTGACACAAAATCAATAATTCAGAAGCATTGATGCAAAACATTAATTTAGGAGGTGTTTGAACCATTTTTCATACTTTAGATGGTGAAATGAACCATTTTCAAAATTTAATGGGCATATTGAAACAATGTACAAAATTCAGAGGCATTTATGAAATTAATCATTCTAATAATTGGGTGCGTTAGTAATCTAAGATATCAATTTTTTCCTCTCACAATTTATTTGAAAAAAAAAAATTAAATGTCACTTCTGAAGTCTTCTATTAATCTGTATGTCTCTTTTACCCTTTTATTTTAAGCCCTTGAACATTAAATTCCCATCTATCTGAACCAATCCTATGTATGTGTTTATATCATGTATATACATACATATTTGTATATAATTAATACATGTACAAATGTGCAGCATACCATTTCTCACTCATTAACATACTGTTATTGACTTTTCATCTCTCTAATGACATTCTCAGTTTGAAGATTTTGCATAGATTTTGTTGCACTAAACAAATCATATAATATAATTAGGGAAATGAATTTAGGCTTAGAAAA
>NW_010367307.1:0-818 GCF_000414095.1 Morus notabilis | reverse complement strand
GAGGAAAGAGAAGGGCAGCTCGACATCCTCTCACGACGAATCTGTCCTACAACCAATCAAACTTTCAAACCTGGAATCCCATTGTCAATAAATATTCCTGTGAGACATTAGTTGAACAAATAAGAAGCTCTCGTAGAGAGAAATAGAGCTCAGTAATTAAGGAAATAGAACAATTTTAGTCGATATGAAAAACTACTTATTAGTAGAGCTCGGTTTAAACTATTAGATTTGTATCAACATCCATATAGTTTTTCATATTAGTTTATTTTGATGTAATATTGAACAAATTTAATGTTAAAAAACATCATGCACTGTCAGTATCATGTGCCGTAGAAAACACCACATAGAAATTCAAATGCTATTTTCTTGTGTGCGTAAGAGGGAGAGTTATATCAAGTGCGCTGTTTTGTCATGTTATCTCCTGTCTTCCCTAGGCATAAAATCCTGTTTTGATTACATTCTTTTGTTGCTTTTTTCCCCCCCATAAAACAAACTGCCTTGATTTCCGTTCTTCTTAATTTTCCGGTTCCGGACCAAAAAAGTTTCGTGTGGTTATTTTTATTTCTTATTCAAATCAAATTATGATACTCTTTTTTTCTGAGAATTGGAAGACAAAGATATATATATATATATTCCTGATAGAATTGGCAGACAATGATTGTTGACGAAAGCACTACAATTTTCGCTTAAAACCCTCCCTTTCAAAGAATCCCTTAGAAATGCAACTATATCATATTAAAGTTTAAGCAAAAGTAATTAGCTCAATTAATTAAGGTACTACCTCAAGATAAGGTTTGGGTGGTAGGAAAATTTAAGAA
>NW_010367306.1:0-1290 GCF_000414095.1 Morus notabilis | reverse complement strand
AGCACTAGTTATAGGCAGCTATTATTGCAAAATTATGTTCAAAAAGTTAGTTGATTTATTGTGCATAACTGTCTTGTCTATAAGTAAGATTCTCCCTTATCGCGAACACATACATACATATACATATATTGTATTGACATGCGCACATATATATACACACACACATATTATTGAGACTATCTAACTAATTAAAGCCAATCCATATTTGAAAGTTCTAGTAATATACTGCATTATTACACAACAATAAACTCACGTCATTAAATTAGTTTCCTTTCAATAAAAGCAACAACTTTAAGCATGCCCCCTTTATCCTTTACTTTATAAATGTACAGCGACAGTAGAATGTGATTCTCTAACGCATCTTTCATAAAAATCACTATAACTTCTATAAAATACATAAAATTATTTTATAATCCATATTGGGTGATGAATTTCATGTTAGGTTTACGGTTAAATAAACGTCAAAGCTTTAATTGTACTTTAGCTTATCAAAATTTAATTGTACTTTGCAATAACCCAATTGGGAAAGAAGAATGTGGTCCCCACCGTAACAGATTTAAATTACCAATCACGTACGCAAATTTAATGCTGCAATAATACACTCCCCACTCTCTTGATTACAGAGGACTTGAGCTGGACAGTGGACAATGAAAACACGACCACATTGACCAAAATGTCTCTTAATATTTTTTTTTAAGAGACGTTTAGTTCATAAATTAGATTCATGTGATTAAAATTATTTTTAATTTACGTGTATTTAAAAAAAACATTATAATAAATAATAAACTATAATTTAAATTATAATTTAAATCCTCTAACTAAACATTTTATTAATATTATAATTGTCATGGGAACGTGGTTCTTCATTTATTTTGTAGAATCATCGTCACAGAATATTGTCTTCTAGGTCATTTTGGTTTTGCTTTAATTGATTGCTTCTGCCTTTTGTTCTTATCCATCAACGGCACTATTTTATTTTTCACTTTTGCTTGAAAATTACGAGGGCACTTATATAATATTTTTTTTTTCTCTTGGTGAATAATATTTTATTGCAATGCCAATCATTATGATGATGTACTGCGCGTCAAAAGCATTGAGAATCGTGTTCCCTCTTTCGTCCTTTGAAAATTGAAAACAGGGAAAAAAAAAAAAAAACTTTTTTCAGTTTTAACGTAGGGAAGTGTGGAACATACAACTATGGATGTAAACATTTCGGTCACGTTTGGTTCATGAATTAAAAGTATATAATTAAAATTATTTTTAATTTATATATATTTTTTATAAAAAAAA
>NW_010367305.1:0-516 GCF_000414095.1 Morus notabilis | reverse complement strand
AAAAAAAAATATTTAACATAAATTACAATGTGAATACATAAATGTGATACGGTTCAAAATATTAAAATGTACTTTTTTTAATCTCAAAATGCAAGGTATGAGTGAGTTTTATTAATCACTCTTGATTATTATCTAATTTATCAATAATTAATTTTTGTTTTAAAGATAATCAAGTGGGCTGATTAGCGGAGAAAAGAATAGCTAAGTAGATAGATTAACCAAACTTGATGAAAATCTTGTGGTTCACACTATGCCTACCAAATAATCCTCCTACTAATTTATTATCTACGGATTTTTCATTTAAGGAATGCTTCTCAAATGAAATAATTAAAATAATCTTAGAGGCACTAACTCTAATCTTAATTTTGTTATATCAACTTACGTGATAAATGAGTCGTTACCCTAATAGTTGTTTAAAGATTGTCTCGTCAAGTAATAATAACTACATTTATCAATAAAAAAAATAGTTAGTCTATATTACATAAGTTGGTACAAAATAATTGGACTTAAACTTGT
>NW_010367304.1:0-959 GCF_000414095.1 Morus notabilis | reverse complement strand
ACATGGAGGCATCCACAAAATGCTGAGTTTTATGGATGCCTATTCCGGGTACAACCAGAGCCCTATGCATCCGACTGACAAAGAACATACATCTTTCATAACCGATAGGGGCCTCTACTGCTACAAGGTAATGCCTTTTGGCTTAAAAAACGCAGGGGCTACATATCAAAGGCTGGTGAATAAAATGTTTGCTCAACTACTCGGCAAATCGATGGAAGTTTATGTCAACGATATGCTTGTGAAAAGCACCAGGGCCACCCAGCACGTCGACCATTTGGGAGAAATGTTTGGCGTATTAAGAAGATACCACATGAAGTTAAACCCCCTAAAGTGCGCCTTTTGAGGCGGATCAGGGAAATTCCTCAGTTTCATGGTCAGTAACCGGGGAATAGAGGCTAACCCCAAAAAAATAAAAGTCCTACAGGATATGAGGTCTCCAACTAAACCAAAAGATGTTCAAAGGTTGACAGGGTGTGTCGCCGCTCTAAACAGGTTCATATCAAAGGCAACAGATAAGTGCGTCCCCTTCTTCGATGCTTTAAAAGGAAGTAAGCATTTTGAATGGATGCCACACTGTGAGGAAGCCTTCCAAAAATTAAAAGAGCACCTAGGCAGGCCGCCGATCCTATTGAAACCCATCGCACCGCCACCGAAGAGCTAAGCCTATCCCTCTTCGTGCCCCCACACGCCGTGAGCTCTGTGCTGATAAGAGAGGAAGAAAAGGTCCAGCTGCCAGTCTACTATGTAAACAAAAGACTCCTCGATGCTGAGTCAAGATACACTGAAATGGAACAACTCGCCCTTCCCTGATGGTAGCCTCAAGAAAGCTTCAGCATTACTTTCAATCCCACATAATACAGGTTCTAACAAATCACCCGTTAAGGCAGGCATTACAAAAGCACGAAAATTCTGGTCGACTTCTCAAATGGTCGGTAGAGCTAAGCCAGTTCGACATTAAA
>NW_010367303.1:0-536 GCF_000414095.1 Morus notabilis | reverse complement strand
TAAATTTAACGGTTAAAAAAATATAACTTACCGGTATGCTAAGCGTACTAGAGAATCTCCATAAAAATAATATGTTTATTTTTTATTGCTAATTTTATTTTTGAAACCAAAAACAAAATCAGCGGGCCCGCTCCATGTGGAGGCCACGTTAGATCATGAGATTAACGCCAGTAGTGACGAATCTCTAGTTAATATTGAAGTGCACTATGACGTTGAAACTTGATAGATAAACTAACAGATGATCCAAGGCAGCCATATTTTGAAAAACATCTTCCTCAGCAGCCATCTATGACAATAGATAATATTTATTTTGAAAAACAAGCAATTTAGCAATTAAAAATTGCTGTCTTTTTCTTTTTGTTTTTTTTTTTTTAATCAACTTCATCATCTTCCTATTATTTTTAGTATAAGATCAATACCAGTTTTTTGACCAAGCCTATAAATTATCTGTTTAAGCCCTATTTAGGGAATTTTTTTTATCAAACCTTTTATTGTCTTCTTCTCTAGTTAGAAATTGACCTGTAGGGGACTTATAG
>NW_010367302.1:0-813 GCF_000414095.1 Morus notabilis | reverse complement strand
TTCATATTTGTTGAATATTGATAAACAAACTGAAAAATTAAGACTGTCGTTCTTAGTCTTTGGATCATGCATATAATGTGAAGACTATGCAGAAGACATGAACTTAGAGATGATAGTTTAAATAGATGATCCGTAATTGAGAGAATAAAATTGGACGCTTTATTCATGTTAAGATTGTTATGTTGTCTACTTCACAGTAGAGACGACTTGTTTTGATCATTGGAGGGGGAATCCATGGGTAGAGACATTGATATTCCTAGTGGTAGAATCTTTATTGGATCATATCAAAGTTGAATTTATTTTACTTAATAATTCTGTTTGAATAAAACAACTCACTTTTAACAAATTATATGTGATCTTCTTAATCTTGTGATGAATAATAAACCTATATACTCGAATTGTATCTTTTAATGAACCAAAGGGTGACATCCTGACATTATGTAAATCATGCCGATATGTTGTAGATATAACTCTTGTATGCGTTGATTTATTATTCATAGATAGAGAATTCATAACTTTTATAAGGAGTCAGTGATATCCTCTTATGACATTATCTATGGATTGAAAAATACAAGCACCTAGTCATTAAACTACACTGTGTTATCTAATGGTTTACTATTTATATTAGTACGAATAGTGGATTTTTCGATGGAGTGGTAATGAAACATAAGATAAATATAATCAAAAAAATAAAATGAAACTTGACCTCAAGTCGATTATGTATATCCTATGGGGATCATATACTAATATAATGAGTCATGGACGAGAGCTATTCTGAGCTTTGTAAATATACTATATGGATTGAGAGTGCAG
>NW_010367301.1:0-872 GCF_000414095.1 Morus notabilis | reverse complement strand
TCCTTTGTTGAGACATCAAGATGATTGGGAGAAAAAACAATGGGCGTCCGTCGCCAATGTTGCTGGTTCTTTTGGCGCTCGGGTTTTTCTTTGCAACGTATAATCTATTGACCATCATAATACACATCAAATCTTCGAACTCAGGGAGTTTGGCTGCTGATAGGTCGGAGTTGTCCGATCCCTTGACTCGAATGCCTGAAGAAACTAGGAGAGCGGAGAGTTCCAATTCAAAGTTTCATGTCGCCCTTACGGCGACTGATGCTCCTTATAGCCAGTGGCAATGTCGAATCATGTATTACTGGTATAAGAAGATGAAAGATATGCCTGGATCAGACATGGGGAAATTTACACGGGTTTTGCATTCAGGAAGTCCTGACAATTTGATGGAGGAGATTCCGACCTTTGTTGTTGATCCACTGCCGCAGGGCTTGGATAGGGTGAGAATTTTCTCCACCACTGTTGTCATAGTTATCTCATCTCGATTGCGGGATAAGTATAGTTTATAGGATATTTGTCTCTAAAATGATTCTGGTTTGTATATTTCTTTGTCTTATTTCTATGCCCTTTGCTTTTATTGCTGAAGAAGTTTACAATAGTAAACCAACGCACTGTAATGAAGGTCAGGGAATAACATTAACTATGCATATGACAGAGAAATGAGCTACATAGAAATGAGCTACATTGAATACCACAATACCGTATATATGGGCTGATATCTTCTTGAGATTACTGAACCCAATTTTTAGTCGAGTTAGAGATGTTTAATTCTGTCTGCCTTTTCTATGGAATTGATTGGTTTAGCTGCAATATGTTTATTCTAACACTGATTCTTATTGCTACTCTTGTTTGCTATTTTTATTTTTCAGTACCAT
>NW_010367300.1:0-517 GCF_000414095.1 Morus notabilis | reverse complement strand
TTTTTTTTTTTTTGAAATAAAAAGGAAAATAACGATGTAGGTAGAAATATAAAAAAATATATATGAAAATTACAAACATCTTTTTTTAGAACTTGATGTCTCCTTTTTAACATTTTAGGATATGATGAAAATGTAAAAAATGCATAAGTAGAAACTTTATACAAATAAGATAGAAATCTTAATATTAAAAGGAAGTCTTATATAAGGTTCATACACGGATTTCATTTTGTTCTAAGCAATATTATTATCATCACATGTTAATCTATAAAAAAGTGTACAAGCAAGCCCGGTGATAAAATTATATTATTTAGTTAGTAAAATGTTGGCAAAATGAAAAATATAAAAGTACACATACATGGATTACTGATTTTTACTTTTTACTTTTTTTTTTTAAAGTTAACAATATTTTCTCAAAGTTTGTCTGACATATCTCAAATTCATGTAAAAAGAAAAAAAGAAAAAAAGAATAGACTCTACAATCTTACCAAAACATGACATGTGTCGATATTATAGAAGA
>NW_010367299.1:0-790 GCF_000414095.1 Morus notabilis | reverse complement strand
GGAGGTGGCAAAGAAATTGTTATCCGGCTCCTTATCAAGCAATATCGCTCGAGCAACAGTGTGAGCTATCTGGGCACTTTCTTTCATGACATCTCCGAGTTGACCCGTCAGAACCAGGGCTGCTTTCCCTTCTCCTTGCTCAATTTGGGCGGTCTCTATGTATAGTGTGGAACCACCCATAGCAGTCCAAGCAAGACCCATCACGACTCCAACTGGAGTTTGATCGAAGATGCGTTCTGCGTGGAAAACAGGTTTGCCAACAAAATCTGCTAGATTTGATTCGTCAACCAACACTTTCTCAACTGTCTGTGTTGCTTCTCCTTCCTTAATATTTTCGGTTTCTTTTGCATCCTGTAGAAAAGATAAACAAGAAAAAACAAAAAACAAAATATCATGTTAAAAGACTTGAATTAATCAAATCAAATTCAAAAGGACTACGCCACGTGGCCTCCTGCTTTAATGTTTCTTTAATGGTCTATTCTTAAGGTACTCAATCCCATATATAGTTTCCAATATTTATGTTTCTTCCCATGTGAATAAGCAACTAAGTTCATAGTGAAAGAAATGTGTGGAATTATTTTGAATTCTATTCTGCATTTAAAAATTTCTACAGAGTCTGCTGATTGATCAGCTGGAAGGTTCACCTCAACTGTCTCAGTTTCTGTCGAAGATTCAATTTTTTGTTCATGGCTCTCGGCCTCAGCTGATTCAACAACGCTCTGATTCTTGTTAGCATCGTTCTTTTGAACCAATTCATCCCCATGTTTTACTTCTGCTTTATCAGTTTCAG
>NW_010367298.1:1500-1912 GCF_000414095.1 Morus notabilis | reverse complement strand
CCTGATATATGCTACGCGGTAGGCGTGGTGAGTAGATTCCAGTCTAACCTTGGACCCGAGCACTGGGTTACTGTCAAGCATATCCTCAAGTATCTTATGAGAATAGGGAACTACATGCTTGTATATTCAGGTACTGACCTGACTATGACGGGATACACCGACTTCGACTTCCAATCGGACAAGGATTCCAGGAAATCCACTTCAGGATCAGTGTTTGTCCTGAATGGGGGTTCGGTGGTATGGAGGAGTATTAAGCAGACTTGCATAGCTGACTCCACCATGGAGGCCGAATATGTGGCAGCTTGTGAAGCTACAAAAGAGGCCGTATGGCTTAAGAAGTTCCTTGTATCACTGGAAATTGTTCCGGAAGCTGATAGGCCCATGGTACTGTATTGCGATAACAGTGGGGCTG
>NW_010367298.1:0-1270 GCF_000414095.1 Morus notabilis | reverse complement strand
TGTCCATAAAGTAGGATGTAATTTGTTATTTGTGAAATGACAAATGTCAGACATTATTGTTTTGCTGATTTTATAAAATAAAATAAAGTTATGTTTTGATACATATTCAAGAGTGTTAGTGATATTGCTTAGTCCATAGACTGTTATCAACAAAAGAAGAGACAGGGAAACCCTGCCGGACAAACTCTTCTGATACAGTTTAAAATAGATATTCACAGTCTTAGGATCGATTTGGCAATCGAATCCGATTATGACTGTTAGATCGAACCATATGATGCTGGTCTCGGGGCATGGGAGTTGGACTCTGTGGTTTGATCTAGACAGTTCACAACATGTTGAATAGACCATGTGACTGATTAGGTTAGAGTAAAAACCGTTTACAGAACTCTAAACCTAATTGTCACAACTTAAGTATATTTGTATAATTATCTCAATCCTGAAGTGAATACATAACTCGACTTAATTTCTCATGAATTTTGATTCACCAGTGAGATTAGTTCACAGTTTTGGAACAACATCTCGGCTATTGGGATCATGACAAAATTGAGTTGGAGTTATGTGATTCACAGATATGGAATTCGTAAGAAATAATATCACCTCATGCTTTATTGATGGGTGTGTGAATAAATAAACCAATTTTTAGTCAAGCAGTAGAGTCTTGCAGTTGTCCTCTCTTACTTAATTGTGTTTGATTTTGCGTCATTACTCGAGGACAAGTAATGGTTTAAGTTTGGGGGTGTGATAACTCTATGAAAATAGAGTTAATTGAGCATTTCCCAGGCTTAAATTATTACCTAGAGGGTAATTAGTTTTAGTTTTATCCTTTATTTTGTCTTGTTTGTAGTTTTTAGTTAGTTATGTTTCATGAATTCTCTCTCTTGTGTTTGGCGTTTAAAAAGAGCTAATCCGGGTGTATGTTGTGCTTATTTTCAGCTTTGAGAAAGCATTGTCGTCTTGGAGGCTAGCAATAACTTGTCATTTTAGAATTTTCAAGGAAATCCTAGTCAGCATTGCTGTGCATTGCTGCAGCAAGGCGAGCTGGGCTAGACATGCATGTTGCTGACAGCTGTACCTGAGCTGGAAGAATGGGCTGATTTTACCGTGAAGGGTGCTGATTTAGCTGCTGCTTGGAGGCTTCCTCAGGGGCTGCCACGTGTAATTAGGGTACAATAAGTACCGCAGCTGCAAGAGAAGAAGGTGTCCTTGGTCATATTTTTGAATGCAGAGGTGGCTGAACTTGGAAAAGGAAACCACCTCCATTTTTCTGATC
>NW_010367297.1:0-715 GCF_000414095.1 Morus notabilis | reverse complement strand
TATTCATCTATCAAAAACATATCGAATAAAGCTTCCTATTTTTATGCACCAAAACAATTACCTTTTTGTGCCAACAGTTAGCTAAAATGACCATATTAATTCGAACCCTAAAACCAAATGAAGTTTATGAAACTGTCAGGGCTAGAATCTGTAGATTATGGACGAATAATAATCTGAGCGCTGGACGTTTGATCAGTCTTGATTGTGTTTTAGCCGACAAAGAGGTAATACTTTTTAACAAATATAATATTCTATTATTTTTCATTTAATTCCAAATATTATAAATCTACTAACAATATTACCTTTTATATCTGCAGCATGAAGCAATTCAAGGATCAATTAGGGCATGAGATTCAGATACTATTTATCAAAAAATTTAATTAGGCAATATATATGATATTAGCAACTTCTTCGTCACTGAGAACAAATCAACATACAAAGTTGTTCCACATATTGTAATGCTACAGTTTGCCCGCGCAACAGTCTTCGTTCCAGTTACAGAACAAGCACCGCCTATTCCATTTCATAGATTTTACTTCATCAAATTCGATCAACTTCAGCACAGAATTCAGTCGACTAAATTACTTTTTTTCAAAAAAAAAAAAAACATCATCAATGTATTCATTAACGTCTTTAACATTTACTATTTATTTTTCAACAGATGTAATCGGTGTTCTTACAAGAGTGCAAACAATTGAACAAACAAATATCAACG
>NW_010367296.1:0-1014 GCF_000414095.1 Morus notabilis | reverse complement strand
TAATTAATAATTAATTATTTAATATAACTTTGTTGATAAGTATTAAAAATAAAAACAGAAAAAGAAATACAACTTTCAATCGTTCTTTATTTTTTTCACAAAAATCATTTTTATTATTTTTTATTTTTATTTTTGTTTTCAAAACTTTTATTAAACAAACACAATTTATAAATTATTTTCGTTTACATGTCTCAAAAGACAGAAACGTTTTCGAAAACAATTCCAAACGCACATTTGTTTCCGTTGACCCCAAATCAAATCAAAGGCACACTCAACGCTGAAATTCCATAAATGCCACTGCCACTCTTCAGCAATCCAACTCTTGGGGGCACGGTCTCTCAGCTCAACTATATACTTTTTCCCCCTTATTTTGCAGGAGGTTTAATTAAAAAAAAAAAACTGTTATTCATTATGTCTTGCGGTTATATATCATCGTTTTGTTCCAAATGATGTCGTCTAGTTTTTTTTTTTTCGGTTGTCTTCTTAATTTTCTCGCCCTCTCTCTAGAAAAATTAGGGCTGGTAATATGGGTCACGACATGACAATACGATTAAAAAATAATATAAATTTTACAGGTTATAGTTAAAAAAAGGAGATTCAGGTTAGAATTAAGTCGACTTGAAATTGACACGAAAAACACATGTCAATTTATATTAAACCCACATAACCCGAACACAATACAAAACTCGTAAAAAACTAAAAAATACATATATTTTTCATTATATATTTTTAATTTTATTATGAACTTGTAATATTATGATAGTTATACTTAAAATCTTATACTATTATTTATTTAATTTTAATGGATGTTATTATATTTTAGTGTGTTATGAATTTTAAGTTATTTTTAATATGTAAAAAATTAAATAAAAATATATAATTTTTATGTCAATTTCAGGTTCATAATTATTTTCGTGTCGTATCGTGTCAACTCATAAAATGATCGTGTCGTGTTATAATTTTTTAAAAATTTTATATCATGAATCGTATTAGAAAAAAAAAAAACCGATCAAA
>NW_010367295.1:0-1513 GCF_000414095.1 Morus notabilis | reverse complement strand
CAAGAACAGACTAAGAACAGACCATGAAACATCTTGGTCTGTTCTTGGTCTGTTCTTAGTTTTTTCATTTTCTACCAATTCTTTTTTCTCTTTTATACGTTGCTTGCATGTGCTTCACCGAACACTTTTCTAACGAGCAAGAGTGAACACCAGTATACTTGCGGATTACAAACATATTCGATAGTATCAGTTTGCATGCTCAGATACACCACACACATTTCGGATCCACACACTCTACTACAAGCACGTCTTTATTTGATTTTGTTGTTAGAAACTCAAACTTCCCCTTTAAAGCTATTAAATGCAGATTTTCCTTCAAATCATTCTTACTTGTAAAGTACTGACCAACTTCTAAACTAGATCCGCCACAGAAGGTAGATCCATGAGATGATCCAACTTCTACTTCATTTAAAATGGCAAGTGGTTGTGACTCTAGCTGTGGCTGTGACTCTGGTTGTGGCTCTAGCCGTGGCTGTGACTCTGGTTATGGTTGTGACTGTGGTGGAATACCAATATGAGTTGAAAACTCATCTGTAGCTACAATACCCATAAAATCACGATCAAAAAAATCGTCATGCAAAGGATTTCTCCTAATTTTGACTCCATCAATATGTTCTTCTGGATTCATAAACTTATCATCCACTATCACGTGTAGCGGTACCTCATGGGCTATATCACTGAAAAATAACAAATCATCATTGTCTTTTATTACAACGGGCGACGATTTTTATTTCAAATTCGGTACCCACAATAACTGCAAGGAATGTTTTTGTTCATCAATTCCACATTTTCTACAAATCTTATCAACAAAGGTATCGAGAGTATCCTTCTTAGCCATATATACGCTAATTAAATTACAGTCTGTATGCCACACCTAAAAACTTTCATTCTCCTCCCATTTTCCTCCAATGTCAAAAAAAATCCTCCACTAAGGCATTATTTAGATTTAAAACTGCAAAAATTTAATCAAGACAATAATATGTCATTAAACCAAACCAAATATACCACGAACAGACCAAGAACAGATTATATAATAAGAACAAACCATATAATGAGAACATACCAAGAACAGACTAAGAACAGACCAAAAACTGACCGTGCAATAAGAACAGACCAAGAACCGACCGTGCAATAAGAACAGACAAAGAACTGACCGTGCAAAAAGAATATGCCAAGAACTGACCGTACAATAAAAACAGACCAAGAATTGACCAAGAACTGACCGTGCAATAAGAACAGACTAAGAACAGACCATGAACCGAACATGTAATAAGAACATACAAAGAACACACCAAGAACCGACCTTGTAATAAGAACACACCAAAAACAGACCACGAACCGACCATGTATGAGAACAGACCAAGAACACACCAAGAACAGACCACGAACTGACCACGAACTGACCATGTATAAGAACAGACCAAGAATAAACCACGTACCGACCATGTATAAGAACAGACCAAGAACAGACCATGTTATAAGAACATACCAAGAACAAACCTTTTTTTTTTTT
>NW_010367294.1:0-806 GCF_000414095.1 Morus notabilis | reverse complement strand
AAAAAAATATAATATTATAAAAAATAAAAATTATAATAAAAAAATATTTTTTTCGGGCCATTTGGGCGGGTTCGGGCTCCCCGCCTGGGCTTAGGTAGCCAAAACCAAGCCCGCGGCCCGTCCACGGACTTTCTCGGGCTAAGGCGGGCGGCCTGAAAAATTAGGGCTGGTCAAGTTCAAAATTGATTTTTTTGGGCGGTCGTGAGCCTCCCGTCCAAAGTTTCAGCACTAATCATAATTCGTAAACAAAAGAAACTCCATAAGAAGACATGTTCGTGACATGAAACGAGAGATAACAATGAACCGACTTGTCGTTTAAAAAGATTTACTTCCGAGCGAGACCGACAACAATTAACCGAAGAAGCAGGTGCCATGTCATAACCGAACGGAAGCAATCAGTTAACCGAACCGAGTCTAGCTTCTCGATTTGGTGCTCAGTTTCAGGGTTTTGAATTCAGTCGGTTAACCGAACCAAATATACAAATTAATTAAAAAATATATTTTAAAATATAATACTTCCAAGTCCAAAACGACAAGTCAATTAAACAATAGTACTAGGTCTAGGGTTCTCTCTGACTCTTCCATTTCCTTTCTACCCTTTCCCCCATTCGAAAGGAACCAAGAAAAAGCTCCTTCACCCATCTGCTCATTGTCCTTCGCCCCTCTTTCACGCATTGCCGTCCGCCTTCCCTGTTGATCCTCCTCGTCCTATTCTCCATCGCCCCGGCCTTCTCTATTCTTTGTCATCTGCTCGTCATCCTATGAAGTCTGCCCCTTCGTTGGCTCGTCTTCTTCTCTGCCCCGTC
>NW_010367293.1:0-1259 GCF_000414095.1 Morus notabilis | reverse complement strand
ATATATATTTTTTTTTTTTTTTCTTATCATGATCCCAGGAAAAATTGCTGAAAGTTGGTCATATCTTTGAGCAGACCCTTAAAGATTGCAGATTTGTTCCTCCACTAATAACAGATGATGTTGCAAACTAAGCCACCTATGCTGATTTTGCTAAGAAATCATAAAAATCACAGCCAAATGTTCAAGGCAATTGCAGGCAAATGAAAGTGGGATTGTTGGTCAATTTCTGTTGAAGAATCAGAAACCATAGCCAAGTTTTTTTCACGAGCAAAAAAAGCTTGCTTCAGCACCACTGTCACTCACAGCTTGTTACTTTTTTGTGTGTAGCATAGCATTGCTTGTAATTTATGACCCTCTGATTCGTTACGAGGCAATTTTATCAATAATGAGAACATTTTTTTTTCAGAATGAATAATGAGAACATTTTTGCCAAGTCCCTTTTCTTTTTGGAACCATTATAATTTTGAAATGAATTTATTTTAGAGCCAGGTCCAGTATCAGGAAGACCTCTAAGAGGTTGAATATTGACATGTTACTAGTGCTCAAGTTTTTCTTCTCGAAGGAGATTTTATATTTTTGTTTCACTTAGCTGCATACTTATTCAGCCATGTTTAAAGCCTCACTTGTGTGTTGAGCAAAAAAATAAAAATAAAAATAAAAAAAGAAAGAAAGAAAAAAGAAAAAGAAATAGCTCTATTTATGATCAATAATAAATTCATCAAGTTCCCGTTTATTTCGCTAATTTGAGTTTAGAATTTGAGTTTTGTTATAGTAAAAAGTTCTCACAAATGGTTACATTTAATTTTTTTGTTACAGTTAAAAGTTCTTACATAAAATCACATCTCAATTCAAATTAAAAATTTGAATTAACAAACTAAACGGTCTTTAAACTTTTGTAACTTTTTAGTTTCACGTCATTTTAATTTTAGATATTATGAATTAAAAATTTTCCCTTTCTGATAAGTGATCTTTTATACTCTACAACATATCTTTTTTTTTTCTTCAAAATATCTTTTTTGTTTAAAAAAAAAAAAAGAGACGAAGAAAAAGTATAAGTTCTGTCAAGGTGGTTGCATGGCTTTGATAAATGGCCCAAAAGTTGTCAGTTAATTTACCATGGGAAAATTTTAAAGTTAAAAAGAACATTTTTAATGTAATATTATAATTGATATAGTAATTATAAATTTAATATTTGAGTGGAAAAAAAAATTTTTTTTTTTTAATATATATAACATATGAAAAATTTTATGTTTGATTGT
>NW_010367292.1:0-756 GCF_000414095.1 Morus notabilis | reverse complement strand
TTTTTTATTATTAGGATAAAATTTTCCAATTTAATTTATTGTTTAATTAAATTAATTTCATTATACTATTTATTTAATTGGTCCTAATAATGCACCAAATATTAAATGGATTTTTAATTTAGTATGCTATTTTAGTGGATAGAGAACATTACTAAAACAAAGGATTTTTTTAGAAAAAAAGAAAATTTCTTTTTCTTAGAGTGAAAATTATAGTTACAAATGTGTGAAATAAACTAAACTCATTTTTTGATGTTAAATAGAGATAGAAAAATCATTTCGAACATTATCTAATTTAGAAACATTTTCTGAGGCTTGGAGGGCATTTTTGGCATTTTAAGAAATTTAACAGTCAACATTATCAGTCAACTCACAATATGGTGTCCGTAATTTTCTTTAAAAGTTAAGAAGTGTTGAGTTGATTAGTTTTTGTCAAAATGGTTTCTCTGTTATTCTAGTAAAATACAGGGGTCTCGGTGTAATAAGCCTTTTTTTCCCCCTAGAAAATGCAGAGAAGTAGTCTGGTTGTTTTTGCCAAAGGATTCAATTTATTGCTGTCGCTTTTGGCCATGATATTCACTGTTCAATACTTTTCGCACAAATTAATTTACCTTGTCAGATCCATGGAATGAGCGGGGGAAGGGAGAGACGCTGTGACACTCTGGTGCGTTTAGAATTGGTTTTAAAATATTTTTATTTTTTGTATAAAAATAAAAATAAAAATATTTTTATTTTTATTTTAAAATTATTTTTAAAAAT
>NW_010367291.1:251-514 GCF_000414095.1 Morus notabilis | reverse complement strand
AGAGAGCTTCGATATAACCTCTGATGGGCCGGCCCTGTTACGACACCAAGAGTTGTCGCTTTATTCGTGGCAGTTGTGGAGCGCGAAGAGAGCTTTAATATGATGAATTGTGGGCCTCATTACGACACCAAAAGTTTTCACCGTTCCCGTGCCATTCGTAGATCGCGATGAGAGCTTCGATCTAACGGCTGATGGGTCCCGTTACGACACGAAAAGTTTTGCCGTTCCCGTGGCAGTTGTAGATCACGCAGAGAGCTCGATCA
>NW_010367291.1:0-149 GCF_000414095.1 Morus notabilis | reverse complement strand
CAAAAGTTTTCGCCGAAAACGTGGCAGCTGTAGATCGCGAAGAGAGGGTCGGTCTAACGGCTGATGGGCCCCGTTACAACATCAAAAGTTGGGCCGTACTGGGTCCGCCCCGGGGCCGTAACGGGCCCCATTAGCCGTTAGATTGAAGC
>NW_010367290.1:0-751 GCF_000414095.1 Morus notabilis | reverse complement strand
CGAGGTTTCATTTTACTTCCGAGACGTGTCTTTTTGATTCCACCAAAAAGCCCGTGTCGTTTTGCTTATATAAAACACGTGTTGTTTTGCTTCCACAAAACATGATGTGTCGCTTTGCCTCTAAGAAAAATGACATGTCGTTTTGCTCCAAAGCAAAAACGAGGTGTCATTTTTTTACACCAAACGGCTTGTGATTTTGCTCCAATGCGAAAATGATGTGTCGTTTTGCTTAAGAGATTAAACAACGGATCATTTTGTTTCCAAAGAAAAACACCGTGTAGTTTTGCTTTTCAAGAAAACGACATGTCATTTTTCTTTCAACCAAAAATGAAAAGTCGTTTTGCTCCCCATAGAAACAACGTGTAGTTTTGCTTTCATCAAAAAATGACTTGTCGTTTTGATTCGACCAGAAACAATGTGTTGTTTTGTTTATAATAAAAATGACATGTGATTTTGCTTCCACAAAAGACTGTGTCATTTTTCTTGAATCAAAAACGACAGGTCGTTTTCCTTCCATCCAAAACGACGTGTCATTTTTTGAAAAGCCCCTCGGCGCGCGTAGAGGGGCGCCCAGTGGCAGGGGGGTCAAAAATTCACATGTTTTACATCCTAAAATTAATATATAATTTTTAGGAATTAATTCAACAAGTGCCACAATTTTTCGATGAATACTCTATTTTTTTATGATTTTCTCTATTTTTTACCTTTGAAAAATAAAATAAAATATAAACGACGTCAAAAAATTCTGAAA
>NW_010367289.1:0-671 GCF_000414095.1 Morus notabilis | reverse complement strand
GGCATCTTTATGTGAAAGGTTGTAACAGTTAAAGAGGATGTTTGCATCCCTGTCTTTAATTAATGCATTCAGAAAATACAAACTTATTATTATTTTGGAACTCAATATTTTTTACTGATTATTGTGTTCAAGGGTTTGTTGCATCTTGAGGGTAATTTGCCATTAAAACTCATTAGTAAACTTTGAGAAGTGAGGGCAAATAAAACCTTAAAAGAAAGTATTCCTATACGCCTCAAACCCTCTTCTTGCTTTCTATATTCTTTTCATCTCCCAAATCCGAATTTCTCCTACAATCTTTAAGGTTTTAATCTTGCTGCAATGAATGTTGAAAAGAACATGACGTCTTTCCTCAATCCTAATGTTCAACTTGATCGTTTTGATGGTACCAACTTCACCCGCTGGAAGGGAAAGTTGT
The DNA here is from genome assembly GCF_000414095.1 of Morus notabilis. Lineage (NCBI taxonomy): Eukaryota > Viridiplantae > Streptophyta > Magnoliopsida > Rosales > Moraceae > Morus > Morus notabilis. Next base: position 256 of record NW_010367289.1, on the reverse strand, counting down.
TCTTCCTTCTCACCGTGCTTAAGATCGCCTACATGCTTGATCCGAAATTAGAGCCACTTTCTGAACCAAAGGAGGATGATTCCGAAGAATTGAAGACCGCAAGGAAGAAGCGTGGAGATGATGAAGTCATGTGCTGGGGTCATATTCTCAACACTTTCTCCGATAGGCTCTACGATCTTTACAACTCGATGGAGTCTCCGGTGTTCCCTCTCGAATACAAATACAAAACTGAGAAGGAAGGTACGGACAAATTTCT
>NW_010367288.1:0-544 GCF_000414095.1 Morus notabilis | reverse complement strand
TTGAGAGGTATATTTAAACAAGTTGGAGAAGACAACCGTTGAAGAATACCCAATTAGAAAGCTCCAATTGTACCAACTTGTATCTGATTGTACCGTTAATTGTCTACTTAATAAAACGCTGCCGTTTTCAGTTCCAAGCCAAAACTACTTGTAGCTCTACTTTGACTTGGTTTCCAAACTGATTATATAGGGAATTGACTCAACATTTTAGAGTTCGAAATACTATCTAACCTAATTTGTACGGTGTATTGTTTACACTTTGCGGATCCATTCTCAAAACGCATGTTATGTCTCTTTTCATTGCGATATTGTGCCACCAAAATGGACCCCTTTGGATTAACACTCAACGGTAGATTGAATGCGAGTCATTGTTGTGTCACATAGTTTTAAAGTAAAGAAAGCTGCACTCACTATTGTCTTGACAGTGCTTGAAATTCATGGACCCCGTTTATATACTGGGAAACAAAAGAAATTAATATATTTCTCATCAAACACACACACACTAATTTATTGACATGGTTATAATATTTTCTTTCTTTTTTCT
>NW_010367287.1:0-911 GCF_000414095.1 Morus notabilis | reverse complement strand
TATATTATATTATAGTATAATATAATATAGTCATAATTTTTAACTATCCGCAGCAATTCAACCTCATAATTTATCAAACGCTATTACACTGATTTTAAAACCAGAACAACTATTATAATTATAGTTTACTAAACACTCAACTGTTTTTTGTAATAGCTGTATTTTCTTTCAGCACAGCTAAAAATAATTTTTCTAAAATCTACAGCAATACCAAACTAAGCCATTACCAACCAGATAGATTTATATATGTGTAAAAGGAACACAAAATTATAATGTCTAATTGAGTATGTATATAAACTATATAGTCTGTCAACCTTAATAATGATAATAACCACTATACAAATGATTATAAGATATATACGTTCTTTCTATTTTTATTATTTTCATAATAAACATAAATTATATATCCATCTAAATCTCATTCTATTGTGTGATAAATTTGGCCCATTCAATTTGAATTAATCTGGTTGCGATACCCTTATTAATTTTGGGATCAACCTCACTTACTCCTCAAACTTCTACATCATTCTCACTTTACTCTCTTAATTTTAAAAACTTTATCGTCTAAATTTAAATTAATCCCGCTCAACGGCCTCTTTTGTTAGAATTTCTTTAAAAACTAAGGAAATAGAAGGAGAATTAGTTTCTCCACCTTTCTTGTTTTGTCCCACCCGTTTGAGTTGTTTAACACAGTGTGGATGGTGATATCCGACTAAATGTGTATCTATATCGTGTTGTTTATGCCCCATTATTTAGAGATTTGGTCTCAATCGATTGTAATCCATCGACTATAGTGTTTCTTTTAAACAAGTTTTATAGTGCTCAATTTTTATGTGTCAAGTTGACTTTTTCTTGTTGGGTGTCAGTGCTTGTCATTAGTCGAGTTGTATTGAGTGGTCATTTACGACTTC
>NW_010367286.1:64454-117948 GCF_000414095.1 Morus notabilis | reverse complement strand
CTTTTTTTTTTTTTTTTTTTTTTTTTTTTTTTTATTATAGGGAACCGTGATTTATATAATACACTTAGTTATAAGTATAGAATAAAATATTTTTCGGATAGTCTTCTTCTATATTATAGTTGTTATTCTAAGCGTGAATCGCTCCTTCTTTGACATTCTTGCCTGCTTGCTCTCTATTCATTTTAATTTGATGAGATAATCAAAGCTTGGGGTTCAGTTGAAGACACGTTAAAGGACTTAATTTATTTTTTGGTGTACACATGTCAGCATTTCTTTCTCTCACTCTCTTTCTTTCTTCAACTTAGTTCTTTCCATTGCCGACTTTCATGTTGCTTCTCTTCTTTGTTATTTTTTTTTTTTTGAGAAATAGTAGAAAATATATTAATATAAAAAGTTTAAGGAAGTATATAGGTCGATTTTTAGTTATAGAAATTAATATGTCATAACTTATTAAGTTATGATTCATAATCAGATAAGTTATGAAGAAATTTGTCAAGTTATGATTCATAGTCAGACAAGTTATGGACAAAAACCGTGAATTATGGATAATAACTTGTCAAGTTATGGTTCATAACCAGACAAATTATGGATGAAAACAGTAATTTGACCTATTTATTAATTTATGTAAACTATTAGCCTATTAATTTTAATTCATCTCAAGTCTTGACCTATTTTTCTCTTTCTTCCTTTTTTTTTAACGTTTTACTTTTCAATTTTACTTCTTCACGAATTTTCCAGTACGTATAAACATTTTTCATAAATATGTTTTTTAGTTTAGAACATTTGACTAATAAATACTATTCATTTGACTAGTAAATATTTTTTTTCTCTCTCTTCTCTTAATATTACTTTTCATACTATAAATCCTACTTTGACATGCTGCTTAAGTTGCTTAATTTGAAGATGGACTTTGATATATAGGTGCCTTTGTTCCCATCGAATTATTGTATAGGCAATTAAACAGATTTAATGAGAGAGATAGGGGGTGCAAAATAAAAATAAATATTAGTAGATATAATATATAGTATTTAGAAGACAAATGTTTGGATATAGTAGTACTGAACAGTACGATTAATAATATCCGGAGAAAAACTGTTACTTTTTTCTTTTTCTCTCTTTCGCCCCTCAAAGATGATATTATAACTTTCTGGGTAAACTAATCCAATAATATATTGTACATACAATGAACTTGAACAACGGAGCACAAACTTTTGCAGTACCATTGATTGTCAATCGGAACTCATAGTGTCTATTAGTTTTTTCTCCTCCTTTTTTTTTTTTTTGAGTAAATTTCCTTTTTCAATCATCCCTCAAGGCAAAAAGAAAATTTTTAAAAAAAATTAGAAAAGAACCACCCTGGGATTAAAACATGAATAAATGAACAAAACAACGTAGCACTAAAAACTCCATCCAAAGAAAAATGATCTCTCTCAAAATGAGAGGAGGGAAAAAGTTGCACAATTAGACTACTTTGTATAATTAGAAATAACATAAGTATAATTATCATTTTAATTCAGAAAAAAATAAGAAGAGGAGCATAATTACCATTTTTCATTGGGAAATTAATTATCATTTCATACCCTTGTGTCTTTGTTATAGTACAAAGAACTTTTGATATTATATAATTAAAATTTGAATTGGTAGTACAAACCCATGAGAAGTACATATTTGGTACACTGTATAAACACTTCGTATTATATTGTTTAATAATAATATAATGTTTGGTGACATTTATATATTATATAATTTAATACGAGATTCAAAATTAATACAATACGGAGTGTGATATTTAATATGAAAAAAAACTTATGTATTAAACGGTATTATACAATTTAACTTAAAATACTATATTAAAAACATATAAAATATTTCACAAATATCAAAGCTCGGGGTTGAATTTTGGGACCGACGTTGGGGTTGAGCTTAAGGATATGAGTGAAGTTGGGTTTATATTTTAAAAAATTACATTTTAACCTCTAAATTTTTAAAAATTATATTTTGACCCCTAAATTTTTTTAAAAAAATTATATTTTGATCCCTTAATTTTTATCAAATTATATTTTGACTCAACTTTTTTAAAATTATATTTTCTTCCCTCATTTTTTTGAAAATTACAATTTGACCCCTTTTTTTTTTTTTTTTTTTTGCAAAAAGAGTCTTATGTAGCAACTCTACTTTCTCCCTTGCTTCCCCCAAATGTTGGGTTCGAGTCGAGATTAGAGTCGAATAAGATTATGATTCGGCCTAAATTTTACCTTATTATAAACTAATACGTAAATAGATTATAATGATAAAATAATATAATGTTTAATAATACTACTGACCAAACACTGTATTGTGTAAAAAATATACAATATAATATAATACTATACGATACAATACAATATAATACAATACGGTGCACCAAACATGCCCTAACGACATGATATTTTAAGTGGCTGTTTACTAACGTAATTGTCTTTTCAATTAACTTACACACTGATCTCCAACCTCAAGGTTAAGCCATATACTATGGCACATATATAGTTCGATCGATTGAGCTGGCCACCCTCAAAATAAAAATATAGTTAAGAAAGTAAAATTGTCAGTTTATTTAGTATATATTATATAATAGAACTAGTGGACCATTTGTTAAAGATCATTTGAGATGTGACATTATATATATGACTACCTGCTAACTATTATTAGCTATAAAATTCATTTCCTTTTGTCATTTTATTTGTTAGCATCTTATCACATTTAATATAGATTCCGATATTAATTTATCTGAATGACATCAAGAGGATAGATTAAAGCCACAGGGTCAAACATTAGGGTCACTATCTATATGTCTTGAATCTAAGAAACTTAATTATCATCACAAAATTTACTTAAAAAATTATATATATGACGCTCAGAATTAAGTTAATTAAGTTTCTTATATATGGATTGTGACTTTCGAGTAGTGGGATTAGAAACTTGAGATGAGTTTAAATTTAATCAAGTGAAAAGAGAAGATATCAAATTAAAGAAGAGGAAAGAACATAATTTTTATAAGCGATCAAATAAATGAAGAGGAAAAGAGAAGAAGAGAAGGTCGGATCAGAGATAAGATCTGCCATTGAAGAGCTTTCTACGCTGGCCAAGCTTAAACCTAAGAATGATCATAATCCTGGTGCTGCCCAAATCCCAACCGTTCCCTTTCTATCTATCTGCGATTTGGTCATTCAAGTTCTTGGTTGGTTCGCTTATTATAATTATAACCATATATCTTCTACATATATTATTCTCTACTATATAGTAGTCTGATGTCTTACGTGTGTGTGTATATATATATGTATATATATGTATGTGTATACACTCACCGCTTCTTAGGTATCTGATTAGATTTGATATGCAGATAAGATAGGACCAACAATGACTGTGCTGAGAAAAGACATCCATCAAAACATTCAGGTAAACCATTATAAACATGAATGAGGAAAATTGTATATATAAGATTATACAATTCAATCACAAAGATGGATTGAGTACTTTTTGAAGATGAAGCGTTCAAGTATAATACACCAGAAATCATTGATCATATACTTGCTCAGAAAGGGCGGAAATTGTTGCTACGAGTTTTTGGGAAAGATCTTGTATTTTTGAGAAAGAAATTGAACAATTTCTAGGGAATAAAACATTAAAATCTTATGAAATTAGAGCTCGTTAAATGAAGGGTTCTAACATTAAAAAATCTTTAATTTTCTCTTACATTGCTTAGTTCTCGTTTTATGTAAAGCTTTCTACTTTTATACATACATATATATATATATATATATATATATATAATCATAGGAAGCTATATCATGCCATTTGTTCTTCTTCTTGATCATCGTTTTCTTGGTTCTTGTATGCGTGATTTATCTTTACCCAATATTCATGATAATTATGTTCTGAATATTATATATTTAGCATGTATATATATCGACTGATTTACCTTTTATAATTTTCATGCCTATACATGTTGTTTCATTATCATAGAGATTGGAGAAGGTTCTGGAATCCGATCCTTCACTATACTCAAACGCGGTTGAGATACTGAAGAAAGAGGAAAGTGAAGGAAATTCAAGAATGAGAACTAGCTGTAGTAGAGCCTTTGTATGGCTTACCAGGTACACACTTTCGTCAAGAATATTGATCCTTCACTTAATAAATGTTTTTGTTTTTTGTATAAATATATAATAAGATACAGCGTATAAGAGTGTAAAATAATTAATTATATTGTTTGTATTTTCTTTCTTTGTCTAAAGCCAATTAATTTCTCTTTTTTTCATGGGATATCTTTAATTCCAACTTTTGTGGTTTAACTCTGACTTCCCCATGTCTCGCTTAGTTTTCACCGTGAGATGATCTGAACAACATATAAACGTGCTGAATAATTTTATTTAGAAAATCATCGTGTTCTTTTTTCAAATATTGATCAGAAATATTGTTATATAATATGGGTCTTAGGAACTGTAAAAAAAAAATATATAATTAGTTATAAAAACAAGAATGATAATCAACATAATATTAATATTTAAATTCTTTTGATTTTAGTTCCAGGCTTTATTTGGTACGAGTAATAAAACTTTTAATTATTGTTAAGAGTTTTTATAATAGATGAACAATTTGAATATCATTAGTTGTCTACTTTATTATTATCCCTTGAGTTATTTGCTCTCCATTCATTAAAAAAACTTTAGTATGTACAGAGAAATGCACGTGCATATTCATTGTATCTCTCGCTAAAAAATATATTTAGTACCGTGTATGAGACATTTTGATGGATTAATTGTACTAATTATTTAATAAACCACTGTTATTCCCCCCAGATCACTGGATTTTACTGTGGCATTATTACAAAACTTAACAAAGGATTTTGGGCAGAACAATATGGAGAAAGCAGTGGAAGAGTCCTACAATATCACTTTGAAGTCGTGGCATGGGTGGATTTCATCAGCTGCTTTTAAAGTAATTAAAACTATCCCATTTTTGTTATTTTTATGCATCTTGACATTTAAAAGGCTAATTAATGCATTTGCTTTTGATTTTCAAAATTTGACCATTCTAAAAGTTTGTATCCAGAAAAGGTATATAATATTCCATTTGTATTCCAATTTTCCTTTTTTTTTTTTTTTAATGAAACTGAATATTGTAATTTTGTCTTAGCAAATTTTTATTTTTATTTTTTGTTGCTCTTATAGAAGATGCATATTAAAGATATATAATTCACACACATTAATTTACCCATATCGCGCTGCAGGTAGCCCTAAAACTATTGCCTGAAAAAAAAACTTTTGTTGGACTACTCTCGGCAAAACGTGAAAACTATGACACACTTGTAGAGGAAATTCAGACATTTATTTGCTTATTGGTTCCTTTTCTGGAAGAGATCCATTCTATTCTGGTATGCCCAAATATTGTTCATATTTGAATATTTCTGTGTCACACTACTTCTTGATAACATGGTATTTCGTTTAACATTATTATTTAATCTATATATAACATATTTTGCAGGAGTCATATCGACTGGATAGGATAAAGTCTTCCTAGAAGCCTAATCCCCTAACCATACGTGATTTTCCCTTAATTTGTGTGTGTTGTAATCATCAATAATTAATATTGCCCTAAGAACTTTCTGTATATATAGCAGAATTCATGGACGGGTGTTTTGGGGGTGTAGTTTTGTTAGAGAAAACGAGATAAGCTAGTAAGCTACTGTAATTATATTAAATTATGTGAGTTTCAAGTTTCATTTAATTAATTATTTGTATCAATTCTCTGGAATCAACGAAGACTTGACGTATAGTCGTTGTCGTTAACTATTAATCCTTGTCAATGTGTCGCTCATGTCACGTATTCTCGCGGCCTCACCAAACCCACAGAGCTATATATTACTATCTAATTATTGTTCATAACAGTATAAGTTAGTATCTGTGGTTGTATTAAAAATTTTAAAATTTCATTTGCATCGCTCGATCAATTGTTTCCCGACAATATCCGACAGCTTAATGAGAAGTGCAATTTTAATCTCTTTGTAGATAATGAGAACCAATCTGTTAAAGCAAGGATAAAGAGCGTTGATAGATTCTTAATTGACCTAGCGCTACGTGATACAAGATTTTGTTGGATCAAGCTAAGCATGAAATGAGGTGGTGGACTGTACAAGTCTCATTAAGTTTGGCATGACAGAAGCACGAGCACAACACGAGCACAAGTCAATCACAACAAGATTTGGAGATGGGTTTTTTATGAGGTATGTACAAGGAATGATGAAAGAAAGGAAGAAAAAAAAACTTTAGTCTTTTTTTTTTCTTTCTTTTGAGATTGAGGACATCTTTGCATTTTCACTATTAAAGAGATGCATGTGATGATCACATTTGAAATTCCATAAGAAAATTGACGGAATTTAACGAAAAAGTTTTAATTACCAATATTTAAAGAGTTGGGGGTTTGTTTTATAAAGATTAAAAAAATAGGGGCCATCCGTGGCGTGCTAATTACTCTAGAAAAAGAAAACTAAGGTGTACTTTTTTAATATTTAAAATATATAGGGTGCCAAAACATAAATAGACCAAACTTTATTATTTATTATTTTTATATATATCTGAACCCAAAACAAAATTTTAAAAGGTTATTTTTCGGTATGTTAAATTTTATGTCCGTCGATTTACATAGAATCGCGTAAAAAGAAAAAATACTCAGATAGACTGCAGCTTCAGGTTTCAAACACAAGGAAACTCCGAAAACTAATTCGTCATTCTCTGTTTTCTTCATTGACTTGTCTCAGACCAAGCACGGAATTTCGAAATCCTGAATCTATGGTTCAATCGCTAAAAGCACAGAACTTCGCTTCAAATCTTAATGGCATTCACCTCGGAGATTTCGGTGAGATTGATTCACTTGTAAATATCATTTACGAATCCACTTGATCCCTCTGAATTCCCCCATTGACATAGTCAACTTCCTCTTTCTAAGCTCCAAATATCTCTATTTTCAATCGTTTAATGCGTCTCCGAATTTATGACATGAGAATCATTCATCTCTTTTGGTAATTGTCAATATTTTTCAGTATCAGATCAGAAGTTCATGATCCCATTTGCCCCGTTTCTGTAAATTTTTATCTGGGCATGTTTTAATTTCGATATTTACTGCTAGAATGAGCACTTACTCTTTTGGGTCAGGAAGTCCCAAGTCTTTTAACGCATACCCAAGAGGAGATTTTGATCTAGAATCTGGAACGTTCAAAAGAGTCCGAAAGCAGAAGAATTCGCCTTTCAATATAATAAGAATGATCAAATCTGTAAAAAACCGACTGCATTATTTTTTCAAATCACACCCACTTGTTTGTTTCCTCGTATCCCTGTCTCTTGGAGTCTCAATTTTCCTAGTTTTATCTGTATATGAGGGTCATTACAAGATGATGAATAATTATCAAAATTTCAAGGCGAATTCGGAGAATTATCCGTTCCCCAATCTCCGAAATTTAGTCATGGTTGCTGGGCACTCAGTTTACACTAGTAGTAGCTGTGGGAAAGTTGATAAGGAGGATTCTTGGTTTTTGGAGTCTTATCAGAAGAATCCTGGTCAAGCTTCTACTTTTTTGGCACATATACAAGAGGGAATCGACATTGCAGCCAAAGATGAGGCTGCTTTGCTTTTGTTTAGTGGTGGTGAGACTAGGAAAGATGCTGGTCCCAGGAGTGAGGCACAGAGTTATTGGGCAGTTGCTGAAGCAAAAGAATGGTTTGGTCAGTTCCTGTGATTTCTCTTTTTTATGTATACATATATATGTATATATATGTATGTATAAATATATAACTTGTTTGATAAAGTATTCAAATTATTGAATTTCTTTGTCCTAATAGATGTGTTTTTACATGCCTCCAATTGAATGAGCTTTGATGTGACTTTCTATGTTTGAGACTTGTTGAGGTTAGGAGTTGTCAAGCATGGTTTTTCTGCTAAGTTGTATTGAGCTTTCTCTTTATCAAACAGATCCCATACGCGCAATTCGCGTGGTGTATAAATGTATTGGTGCTAGATCAGCTAATTCATCACATAGGTCTTGAGATTTTGTTTATATTGGAAGGGAAAATATAACATGATAGTTGAACTTCAATTTGTTCATGTGGAACTCTTTTTTTTTTTTTTTTTTTTTTTTTTATTTGTCATTTTTTTTTTTTTTTTTGGGGTTTTTTTTTTTTTTTTTTTTTTTTTTTTTTTCTTTCTTCCCTGCACGAAAGTTTTGAACCATCTGATTCTTGATTATTTGATAAATACGTGACTTGGGTTTTGATGGTTCATGTAGGCAAAGGCGAAAATGTTAGATCAAGGGCACTCACTGAAGAGCATGCTAGGGACAGCTTTGAAAATCTTCTCTTTAGTGTCTGTCGGTTCCGAGAACTTACAGGCACATATCCTCAAAATATAAGTGTAAGTGCAGTTTACTCAAGCAGTCAAGCGATTCTGGTTTTTCTTTTTCTATCTCTTCTGTTGATGTTCCTTTTGTTATATGTTTGACGTGAAATGTTATAGTAAACTAGCTTACGAAGATTGATAAGTAATCAAAGTAAAATTAAACTCTCTTTATCCTGTGGTGGAGTACATTTATTGGCATGCATATGTATGTGTATGTGTCAATGAGAAGGATCTATGTTTTGCTGTCTTGACATGATCAAGTTATACTGTGTCAATGGCATTGACATATCCCAGAGGACAGAATCAAGATAAACTGTGCAGTATGTAAGAAGCATGAGCAAAATTTCTTTGACAGAATCAAGGATATATATTCCTTTTTTTTTTTTTTTTTGGTTTTATCCAAGTTATATCGAGTCTGGACCCTATCGGGTTTCACAAATTTTAAGGCCTTTCTCTGTCTTGTGTGCTATGTCTCTATATGTAGGAAGGGCTGGAACTCAGGGAATCTGATATGCTAGATCTATGCTCATGGATTATATCTTCTCTTTTTATATGATCATTTTTGGCTTTAATTTCTTCCTTGACAATATGACATTACCCGCTATCTCATGCATCTTCAATATTCTGCTTGGCATTTTAGACTTTCATCCATGTGAGACCATAATACAGATGCTCAATCCATCATCTGGCAACTTTTCGCTATTTAGTCTTTAAAATTCATAGGCAACTCTAATTACGTCACTCCTGTTTACCAGGTTGTAAGCTATGATTTCAAGGAGGAAAGATTTGCGCAGCTACATCGATCTGCATTAGGCTTTCCAGAGTCGAGGTTCTCTTACTCTGGCACCCCAGCTATCTCATCTGCAAAAGCAGCTGCTCAGAAAGGTGAGGCATTGGTGCGGACACAGTTCAAAGAAGACCCATATGGATGTCAAGGTTCGCTTTACCGCAAGAAGCTAGGACGTGACCCTTTTCACAGAACAATCCCTTATCCAAACGGTTGTCCTGAAATTGAGGGTCTTTTCAGATATTGCGGAACAGCTCCTTATCCAGGATACCTTCCATGGGCTCAGTAAACTCAGTACCCTACTTTACCTTGATCCTCACATACTTGAACAGCTAGAAACTGGTTGCTCAACATGAAAAAAACATAGCCGTGTTGAAGAAATTAGAGACAATGATTAGATGTGTCAAAGTAACGTAATTGTTTGTTGCCGCGGTAGATACATGATACTGGTGATATGAGATTGTAGGATGGCAATTATTTATGTCTTCTTTGATCGAAGATTCAAACAAGCTATCGATGGTGTTCTAGTTTCCAGAAAGTCTCACAAGAAAATTAATCGACACCTGAAAGTCAAATTGATTTCTGAACCACCTTAATCAATCTAGTTTGTTACTACGCTCTCTTGCTTCCGTAAATACTAAAATGTTGTCAATAATAATTTTGAAGATTTTCTGGTTTTGCTATTTTGAAAATAAGGTACATTTCATTGCCATAGATGTTTTCTAGTAGTAGAATGTCTGGTTCATCTAATGAAATAGCAGCTAGAAGAAATACAAGACAAAATTTTATTCCTCATGTTATAATAACATAAGTGCTTGGAACCAATCAAACCGAGAATTTATTCATGCTTTGTTTTTAGCCATTATTTCCTTATATATATATATATATATATATATAACTGGAAATTTCCTTTTAGCCTGTATTATTCATAAAGGGACAACTTGAAGCTGCCTCTTCTGGCGGCACATTATCCAGTTTTACACCCTTCATAAGACCTCCAAGCAGTTCTCCGCGGTCATAAAAGAACTCCACCCTCACAATTTTTTCTTGTTCATCTAGCTGCAGTTTCAAATTAGAAAAAGGAATCAAATTCATTTATTTTCTGATATCATATGCCTAGAATAAGAAGCTAGATCTCTAGTCCTATTTGATATGCCAATGTTTTGAAAACTATTTTGTCTTTTGAATTGGTTTGAGTTATTCTCGGAAAGAATAAGAAGAAAAGTCCAACACTTCCAACTTAGTAGTACTAGTATTGCTACACTAATGTATGTGATGTCTTATTACCAAGAGTGGGAAGGGCAGTTTTAATACCTCAAAAATGGCCATGCCAAAGAGTTGAACCATTTCTTCGGTCGGCGCGTGGCCTTTGAAAGGACCTTCCATGTAACCCCAATGCCTGAACTTGTAGACGATCACCGGCGGACCAGAATACACACGGACAACTTCTAGAGCAAACCCTCTCGGAAAAGTAGTTGTAAAAGCCTGGTGAGATGAATCTGCTGTTTCTTCCGCGGGGTTGTAGCACCGGAACTTCTCGGGCAAGGAGGTTTGCAGCAAGGAGTTGTAGCCTCCCCCAAGCTTGCGCTTCTCTTCCAAAGTCAAAGCTTTCCTTCCTGCCGTTGAATATAAGCCATATTTGTCAAGACGGATAAAATGATGAGACTTCTTTTAATGGAACTGAAATTTACCAACCATTTAAGCTAAAAGTATATTTGTCTGGATCTAGAGTTTTGTAGTCCTCAAAGCATGTCTTGTGGAACATCTCCATTTCCCATGTCTTCACAAGATTCTGCACTTGCTCTTCAACCGACCCTGCAGGCCATTCCTACCATATAATGGATTCAGCCGGTGTGATTCAATAACTCGAATTTATACTGCTAACATAATAACACAATTTATTACGGTATTAAAAACAAAAGACTAGTATTATATATGCACAAAGAAAGACAGACAGTGCAAGCGTAGTTTAGTGCTAAATTTACACACCACTTTAGCGTAGATATCAAATTTCCCACTTCAAATTAAGAATAATAATAATAAAAATAAAAAAATAAAAACCTTGGTTCTGCCTTCTTCAAAGAGCTTGTTGACAACGTCATAGTTAGGAGGGGCTCCGAATCTCCATTTGGTGTTCTTCTCACCCTCTCCGTGCAAATAGGAGCGATACTTGTCTTCTTTAATTCCTGAAGATGCCATCTTACCAAATCTTAGACTCAAGAGTTTATGACAATTAAATTTGGGGACACATGATTTTCTTGTATATCCATGAACCGGAATACATATTCACCTAAATCTTTGCACCTTTTTTTTAATAATCATGATAGTGACATTTTGAACCATCCCCCTTAAACTTGCGTGTCCATGACCGCTGACGAGTCCGGGTGGCTGTGACAATGACATATTTGATGATCTGTCACAAGGTTTAGATATTTTTAAGAAAAATAATAAAAAATAAGAAAATTTAAAAAAATATATAAGTCAATTTTTAATTATAAAAATTAATAGATCAAAACTTGTTAAGTATAGTTTATAACTAAATAAATTATGGATAAATTTGTCAAGTTATGGTTTATAGTCAGATAAGTTATGAATAATTATAGACAATAACTTGTCAAGTTATGGTTCATAACCAGACAAGTTATAGATGAAAATAATAATTTGACATATTTATTAACTTATGTAAACTATTAACCTATTAATTTTAATTCATCTCAAATTTTAACATATTTCTCTCTTTCTTTCTATTTTTAATGGAACTTTCTCTCGTAAGATTTTCTTATCGGCGGGACTAATTTATTAACGTTAAATTTAATTAAAATCCTGTTAAATTAAAAACAAATATGTAACATAAATAATTTTTAATATAAATTTAACAATTAAAAATAAAATATCATCTCTAGTTCATTTTTTTCTAGTCCTATAAGAAAAAACTCCATTTTTAATGTTTATTTTTTATTTTGACATATTAATTGAATAATAATGAATATGGTTCACGTATAAGTTTGTTGGTGTCTATGATATTATAAAGAAAATTTACAAAAAAAAATAATAATAAACGGATAATATTTCTATTTCAAAACTTTTTGAAATTTTTCCAAAATTTTTATGATATTTTATTAAAATGTATTCAATATTTTATTGAAATTTCTCAACAAGTTTCTGAAATTACACTATATATGCGTATCGATATCAATATCTTGACCGATATTTACTAATATTTCCTACTTTTTTATAATATTACGATGAAACTGATTTTATGGTGGAAAACATCTCGTGACTATAAAAAATCAAAATTTTGACTAGAATTTCAAAAAAATTGAACGAAATTTACGATCATGCTTACAGTTCCTTTTTTAATGACCACCTTTTTAGCAATGAAATTATTGACACGAATGGTTCCTAACTTATTTAGTAAGTGCATTTTAGTTCTTAATATTTTTATTTTGACAAATCGATCCCAACATCGTTAAACAGTTGAAATTTAGTCATTTTTGTTAAAATTCGTCTAAAAACTAACGACCCAATACACATAATCACCCACGTGACCTGAGTTGTTGGTGGAAAGACAAAATCACCCTTAAAGAACTTTTTTTTTCATTTTTTTTTTAATTTTTCTGAAAAACCGCTCATATTCATTCCAGAAACACTCTCGACTGAACCGGAAACACGAAAAGCCCAGCAGCGGAATCCTTCTTCCTCCTCTTCTTGTTCGAAATCTGCTTCCGCAAATCGGTGGAGCAGAGTTGGCCACTTGAACCAAGCACTATACACCTTAGCACCCTTCTCTCTAGCACTCTGGGCCATCCAATTCACAGACTGGCTCTCATAATCAAACATGGTCAAGAGTTTTATGTTTGCGTGAAAAGGGTACGACTCAGCCAACAACTTGAAAGCAGACCCTCTACTCACAGTAAAAACAAGGCCATACTCATTCTCCGGTATGTTCAAATAATCCATAATCCTAGTCTTTATATCATGTTCCACAGTGCCCTTATCAGCACCACCATAAAGTACATGATTACTCAAATTAGCAGTTATCTCAGACAAACTAAAAGTGGATGACTCCCAATAGTGAAGTGTCTGAAGATGAGAAAAAAGCCCAAATCCACAATAATCAAGGCATAACTTTGGAGACAAGTGAAAATACTCATTCATCCTCAGCTGATCAATCTTTTCAGAGGACTAGTACTTTGGGTACATAGTGAGGAACTTGGACACGGATTCGTGGAGGTCAAGGAGGGCGTCTTCGGGGCCGAAAGTGCGGTCGGCAGCGAGGGCGGTGGCGCGGAGGAACTCCTTCTGGGCGTTGAGCCTGGCGAGGGATCGTGACCATCCAAGGGCCTCGTTCTGGTTGGCCATGGAAGTCTCAGAAGACTCGATGTCTTGGGATTTGGAGAGAGACCCATCTTCGGATGCTTCCTCTAGAGCTTCCCTCAGCTTGTTCTCGTTTTCGGAGAATTGACTGGTTTTTCATCTTCGTCTCTGTGGCGGAATCCGAGCCGTCTTTGCCTCTTCTGCTTCTGCTGCTGCTCTTTTTGTCCATCAGAAGAGCAGCGCAGTGAGATATGGGCTTCCACAGTGAAAGATGCATCAAACTAGCGTTTGAAAACAATTAAATCTTATACCAAAAAATGATAAATAAATTGGCTCAGAAGAAAAAGTTTTTGTTTTTCTTTAGCCCGTCAAAGAAAAACCCAGAAAGAGATCGAGATAAAACACAAGAGAAGAAACTTGAGCGCCAAGTTTAGAATTTAAATTTTATTAGAGTAAAAAAATTTTCCCATTTAATTTTTTTATTACAATAAAAAATTTTCATATAAAATCACATTTTAACTCAAATTAAAAATTTAAATAAATAAACTAAACGGCCTTCATACGTACAGATCAGAGAATACCCAGTAGAAGATAAGGAAATTTTTTTGGACCTTTATATGGGTTTTGTATTGCAGTTGCACAACTACTACTAAACGAACCAAAGCTTTAAAAGCTTTAATGGCGGATTTCAGCTCTCAGCCCCAATTCGAGCAACATGTTTTTTTACAAATATACCCACTGAATCACATGAGTAGTCACGTGCATTAGGTCATTAGTTTTCAGACATATCTTAACAGAAAAAATTATATTTTAACTGTTTAAAAACGTCAGAGGATAATTTATTAAAAAAAATTATAAATTAAATTGTCACTTATTAAATAATTTGAAAACTATTTGTGCCAATAATCTTTACTAATAAAAACATTTTTCTTCTACCGACAGGTTCTCTCTCCTCTTTGAGCTTGTCTTTGAAGAGTCATTTTTATGCCGTGTTTGCATTTTTTTTCCTTATTAACCTTAAAAAGGCCTTCATAAACGCACAATTGCCTCAAAAGATCGGCAATATTAATAAGGCTTTCATGACCTTAAGTACATTTCAGGTAGTATAGAGCTATACAAAATAGCCTTGATAATGTTTCTCTTAGCTTCAACGTTAGCCTCCCTAATGATCTTTAAGAAGTCAAATACTTCTTAATTGTAATATTTTTCAGTACTTGATATATAAGTCAGTAAAATTCGTCTGTAATTTCCACAACGGAGCTAAATACAACAAGATATATAACTAGTAGTTTATAAATCAAGCGTACGTCTAATTGAATGCTTATTATTTATTAACCAAAAAATAAAATAAAATAAAATAAAATCAAACAGTTGTAATTATTTCCAAAAAAGACAAAAAGGATCAATAGAAAAAAAGTACCAGCTGGGGGAGATTTCTCTTAATTTGGTTTATTTCTTACAATAATTATTTGACTTAGAAAATAGATATGCACGGTTAAGTTTTCACCAGATTGTAATAAGTATAAGAATATTATTTTACTTTGACAATAACTTTTGTTTAACTGTATTTCTTTTGTATTTGTCCCGTCTCAAATGATTATTATTTTTTGTGTGTATATGCTTGAGGACAATAAGATTCTACTAAAGTTGATCATCATTTCTTGAGTATTACTTAATTAAATTTAACTAAATAAAATAATAATAAAAATTAATGGATCAGATCCAGCAATAGTAATGGAAATAAAGTGGTTATGGATTCCATTCTCATTGGACATAATAATATATTTGTACAATTAGTGATGGATACTGGTGAAGAGGGATTAGAGCTTGTCATGATCGTTTAGATGTCGTTTGTTTGTTGAATATGTAAAATCAAATTATAATATAAAACGAGTAATGTAGCTCTCATACTTACATCATTGATGGCCAGCTATCTACCGAAAAGATCTGCTCTTAGTCGAAATTCTTGGATAACAAAGAAAGTTGAAGATGCTGATCAAATAAAAAATAAATAAAAAAAGTTGAAGATGTCTTTATTTATTTATTTATTTATTTTTTACTTGAAAAAAAAATATATCTTCAACTTTCTTCGTTATCCAAATATGAATACTCTAACTCATAAATTTGATGCCAACAAGATTCCAAAATCTATAATAGATATGCCTTAGGGGAAATTAACTTCTCCTACTTTATTTTAAGACCAATTAAGTGCTTCTCTCATTACCACTTGTGGTTATATTAGTGATTAACTAAACTTAATTCTCTTAACTTCTAATTAAAAAAAGCTTATTTCGCTTGTCCACTTGGTTGATCAATGCATGCTCCGCATATATAGAATTGAAAAAAACTACTGGATTCACTGCTATTGAATGAATCAACAACGAAAATGTGGATCAGGTGCAACTGGCCAGAGTCTTGTCTAACAAAAATAATAAAATAATATTCAACAGTAAAACTCAATGTAGATAAATGTCTATATATATATATATTGGTAACAAAGAGCCTCGATGTAGATTAACGAGTTCTAAAACCAGGCATCAGTTTTAACGATTTTGTATGTGTGTAAGCACTGTTTTTTTTTTTTTAATCTTTTTTGTTTTTGTTTTTGTTTTTTTTATCTTTTTTTATTTTTACTTTAAACTAGGGGGATTCTTAGATGTTTGATTATTTGAGTAAAGGATAAAATAAATTCAATTCTTACCATATTAACATATAAAAGAAAGACAAGCATATAAGAACATACGGATACCCAACTTTATAGGTAGATATTTTAAAATGGAAGTCCCTATATAAAGTCCAATTTCCACCTAGTATTAGGGTCTAACAAACTCAAACAAGCGTTTGATTCATCAATTTAAAAATTGATGACACTAAACAGAAAGTAACTGAAGTAAGTTATTGGTTCTTATTAAGTTAATTTCCATGTCCATTATACTATATAGTATATAAAACTAAAACACAAAACACAAAACAAAATTAGAAAAACGACAATTATACAAGTGTGTGTGTGGATATCAAGGTAAGAAATAATTAAGATTCCAAATGCCAAAGCCTACGTCAAGCTCAAAGTAATTTTTTCTTTTAAAACATGGGAGAAAAGCTAAAAGAGAGACATTATCTCAAGTCAATGTCAACGTCAAAAGGAAAAATAATTATAAAAAAAATTTAAAAAAAAGTCTTCCAATGGGAATGGGGAGGGTTCCGTAGAATATTTAGTGATGGAGCCAAATATAAAAAGCTTTTACAGTGTCCAAGAGTAGAGGAAGTCCAGAGAGCTTCAGGTGAAAGAATATCAAGAAAAAAAAAAACAA
This sequence comes from Morus notabilis, assembly GCF_000414095.1. Lineage (NCBI taxonomy): Eukaryota > Viridiplantae > Streptophyta > Magnoliopsida > Rosales > Moraceae > Morus > Morus notabilis. Next base: position 101,109 of record NW_010367286.1, on the reverse strand, counting down.
TACTAGAATCTTTCGTCGATCAGAAGAAGATAAATTTTATAGAAGAATGAAAAGAAAGGTCTAAATGGAGAATAAGGTGCAGTTTGATCAAAAAGTGTCGTCCTCAGAAATTAGATCCGCCATTGAAGAACTGTCCATGGTGGTCAAAGCATTCAAAGCTTCAAGTAGTACAGTTGAAGTTGAAAATGGAAATGGAAAGCATGTCGACATTAGTGATCATGATCATCATGATCATGACAATTCGCACCATGTCCCCACCAAGGCTTTTCTTTCTCTCTCCAGTAACCTGCTTCTTCAAGTTCTTGGTTGTTTTCTCTCTCCTCTTTCTTATATGTTACCAATTAGCTTGCACGTAAAAATTGATGGAAATTACATTATCCTCCTTTTTTTTCTTGATTTTTTCAGACAAGATTGGGCCTACAATGGCTGTTCTGAGGCAAGACGTTTCTCAGAATATTCAGGTAAGTTTAGAATATTCCTGTCCCTGAACTTTTCGTGATTTCGCACTTTCTCTTGAGTTTTGTTCTTTTATTTTTGGTCATTCGATAATTTCATTTATGAAATAGTGGCAATTAACTTCAATAAGGACAGTTAAATGTTAGTCAAAATGTTATTAACATCCCAGCCATTGTACGGCAAACGATTTCGTAATTTTGCACTTTCATCCTTAAAATTATTTTTATGGTAATTTAGTCCCTAATTTACCCATGTCTTTAAAATTAAAAAAAAATAATATAAAAATAAAACTTAACTTGTTAGTTATTGGAGTTATTTCATTCTTTTATCTAGAAATTAGAGACTAACTGCCAAAAAAATTGTTTGATTCTTATAAGATATGGTATTTCTGAGCTAGATAAGTGAATACAAAAGCGCATGTATAATTGACCATAATACCAAAATAGCTTGGTATTGTTAGTACATGAGAATAATAGCTTGATTATGATCTGATCTTGTATTAATTTGGTATATGTGTGCGTAGAGATTGGAAATGCTTCATGAATCTGATCCTTTGATGTATTCAAATCTGGTTGAGATGATTAAGAAAGAGGTCGGTGAAGGCAATGCAAGAAAGGGTGCCAGCTGCAGTAAATCCATTGTTTGGCTCACCAGGTATAGATTTATCTACATATATATTATATACTATATAATCATATTTGTGTTTTTGCTTAATTTCTAGCTATATATTAATAGTAATGATTTGAAATGGAAGTCAGTTAAAAGGATTTAAAAATTCTATATGATTCTCCAGCTAATGCCGGCCTCGAGAAGTAACAAACAAAATGTCTTGGGTTTACTTTTGTATAAATAATTTTTATATTTAACTCTGGTCAGCGCGTGTATGTCTATATATATTTTTCGAAAAGATTCATGGTACATGGCTGATAAAACGAATTACTAGCAAAGTAACAACTCAGAAGTAAACAAACAAAATATCTATAATAACAACTCAGATGGTCCCGATCCTAAATTAAAACTTAGATTTATTGTTTGGCAAGACAAATGAGAAAATGGGAAAACTGAAAGGTAAATAATCCACGTGGCTTGGAAAATGGTGGACAAATTTTGTTATGTTATGAAAGGAAAAAAAAAAAAATGGAAACAAATTAAAATCTTTTCTTCTGCAAGAAAAATCCTGTCTTTTCTTGTTTGGTAAGATATGAAAGAAGGAGCAAAATACTTGTGTACTTCTGTTTTTATCCTTTAGTTTTTCTTATAAGAGTTTTTCTTCATGCATTTTGTACAAAGGATCAACACCCCTTTGTAACTGTAAATTAGCTTCTCCGAACAATGAATATATAACAACAAGCACCCAAATCCTTTTTCCTAAAACTTTACTAATAGCTCTAAGTTTTCTTTTCTTTTCTTTTTTTCTTACTTTAATTAATATTAGATCCCTGGATTTTACCGTGGCATTACTGCAAAAGTTAGTGAAAGATCCCGGACAGAACATGGAACAAGCAGTAGAAGAGGCTTATAATATCACTTTGAAGCCATGGCACAGATGGATTTCCTCCGCCGCATATAGAGTAATCCTAATTCCATTTCTTCCACCAATTCATGATTTTCACGCAATATTTTCCTTGATTAACCTAACACATGGAAATAACTTTTTGCAGGTAGCCCTAAAATTGGTGCCTGATTATCAAACTTTCATCGCTGTGCTGTTGGCAAAAGATGAAAACTATGATACTCTTAAAGAGGAGATGCAGACTTTCATCTCATTACTTGTTCCTTTTCTTGAAGAAATCCATGTTGTTTTGGTAAGCGATATGATCAGGTTCAACTACTCATATATATATATATATATATATATGTCTTGTTTCTTTTTTCTTTTTTTTTCTCTTTTTTCTTTCTTGAGAAACATATATACATGCCTTGTTCTTACACATTTATTGTTCTGATATTATTTAATTCTCGACTTTGCAGAGATTTTATGGCTTGGATAGGATAAAGTGCACTTGAGGCGTCTATATATATAAGAGGGCGCCAGATATACGCAGACCATAAGTTTTTGTTTAATATTATATATTGAGCTTTGAGTTTTCTTTAAACTCCATGTGCCTTTTTTCGTGTAAATATAAAAAATATGTATATATGTACATATATGTACATATATGTATATACACATAAACAGAGATATGTACACACACACACACAAAGCATGTTTAATATGTAACCACAAATAATAATCTCTTTATATCTAAGCTAATTGGGCTATATATACAGCAGCTGATTTGTTTGTAGATAATAACAGTAACAGTATATCTTCTAATCTACTAATCTATCTACTAGTCTACTAATCTACTAACATCTATACTAAGAAAGAGCCCGTTTCCGTGGAGCCTCTCCAAAAAAAACAAAAAAACAAAAAACAAAAAATTGTCTCTTCTTTCGTTTTGTTTTTTCTTGTCTTTTCCCTTTTTCTCCTCGTTCTTCTCTTTATACATTCTTGTTTTTTTTTTTCCCCTTGTGCAATTTTATGTATCCATTCTGAAAAGTCTATCATCACTTTTTCTTTATAATTTATCCCTATTACATAACAATATTCTTTTTTTAAAAATTGTCCACACTTAATATTTTTTATTTAAAGTCTTGTTTTATCAAACGTTACCCCTATGTTTCGCTTCACTTTCTTTTTATTTCGATTTTTCTTGCTTCCGTTTTTCTTATTATTGATCTTTCTTGCTTTATTCCCTTACATTAATCTTATATCTTTTATTTTGAGACATTATCATTTAAATCTTCTAACTCCTCCCTATTATGACATCTCTTATTTTTTGGTTCTTTTCACTAAATTTTTGCATCCTCTAAAATATTATTTTATCAAGAGTGGCTTTTACAACTAGTATAAGATTTTGATTGAGAAAATCGTTTTCCTTCATCGATGTACCCCTAATTAACTTTCTATAAAATTTTATCTCAATCAGAATCTTATAATTAATGCATTATAAGAGCACCTTATAATATTAATCAAAACATATATATTACAAGCACACGTCCATGTAATACATGATACATTGCATGCATGCAATTCAAAGGAAGCCGATCGAACAGAGGGACATATAAAAATATTAATATTAATATTAATATTATTCCTTAATGTTATACTAGTGAAGGTGGACAGAAAATTTAAAATTCCTAGCCTGTGCTCCTCAGAACAGGGCATCTTGAAGCGGCCCCACCAAGTTGTTCAGCAGAAGTAGTGTCAATTTTTTCACCCTTGAGAAGTCCTCCAATTAGTTCACCTGGGTCGTAAAAGAACTCCACGCTCACCACTTTCATGTGCTCATCCACCTGTATTTTAATTGCCAAATTAGGAGGCTAGATATATATACATATACATATATATATATTTATATATATATATATATAGTTTGACCCATCTCATGATCATGAAGAGTTGGGGCTCATACTCATAAAAATATTGCACTATTAGTGATGAAATGCGTAACAAACCCGATAAATATTCTATTGTAGGTAAATTCTACCTAGTAGAAATCATATATTGACATGATGATACTTAGAATTACTTTTTAGCCACCCGAAAAGTTTTTTCGTGATTCTTTTTTCGTGAACCATATCATTTTTTTATTATTATTAATATTATTAATATTTTGGTGAAGGACCACCCTAGACAATTGAATACTGATGCAAGACCAAGACCAGTGGTTTAATTATTATTATCATTTTTTTTTTTGCAATTTCACTTTGGAGATAGATCACTAAGAAGAAGATAAATAAAGAAATGAAAGTTGAAAATTTTAAGTAATTAACTAGTAGTACTTACATGAAAAATGGCCATTCCATAGAATTCAACCTTTTCTCCAGTGGGGACATGGCCTTGGAAAGGACCCTCCATGAAGCCCCAATGCCTGAACTTGTAAACAATCACAGGCGGGCCTGAGTAGACGTCGAGAATTTCCAACGCAAACCCGCGAGGAAACGTCGTCGTAAACGCCTTATGAGCTGAATCTACTGTTTCTTTGTAAGGGTCATATCCCCTAAGCTCTTCTGGCATGGATGTCTGCAGCAAAGGGATATATCCTCCCCCAAACCTCCTGCCTATCTCTTCTATAGTTATAGGTTTCCTTCCTGCAAAATCATGTTCAATTTTCTCAACAAAAATTTACCTAATTACTTTAAAGCTAGCTATTGCTTTAATGGAAAGGTCAAGAATAAATAAATAAAAAGGCAGACCCTAGTGCCAAAGAGACTCATGTACTATAACAAGTTCGGGAGAAAGCTCAATCCCGTGTGTACACGGCCTTATCCTCCGAAGAAGAGGCCGTTTCAGGGATTCAAACCTTCGACCCCGGGTGCAAACGCAAGCGCTCCCACCACGGTGCTAAGGCCCGCCTTCAAGAATACTAATAATATATATATATATATTTAAACCGTTAGATTCTCATTCGATTTACCTGTATATAAATAGTCAGAATGCACAAATTTAAATTGAATAGATTTTTGTACAGTAAATTTTTTTTTTACGACGGATAATTAAATCAATTTTTACGTGATCAGTTACAAACCATTTAGGCTGAACGTGTACTTCTTGGGATCGAGCGTCTTGAAGTCATTGAGATCAACCTTGTGGAAAATCTCCATTTCCCATGTCTTCACAAGATTCTGCACTTGTTCTCCAAGTGACCCCTCAGGCCATATCTAGTACCACCACCAATCAAAAATAAATTCAATCAGGTCGACTATCAATTAAAAGAATTTTACCAGATTTTTATAATAATACAAAATCACGATTTTTATATATATACTAGTCAAAAACACGCGCAAAAAATAGAGATGTATAGACCTTAGTTCTTCCTTCTTCAAAGAGTTTGTTGACGACATCATAATTGGGAGGAGAAGCATACTTCCACTTGGTATCCTTCTCCCCATCTCCTTTAAGAAGGTAACGATACTTGTCGTTTCCAACATCTTTAGATGCCATATCTTATGATCTACTTTGGTATTCAGCTCAAAGATTAATTTAAGATTGTTTTTGCAACAATTATGAGAAGCAAGAGGGTCTTATATATATATATATATATATATATATAGAGGTCGAGAGGGCAAAAGAGAGTCTATACTTGATAGTTGAGAATAGTCTTTTATTTTTATTGTTATTGTTATTATTTGATAATCAGAATAGTCAAAAAATTTGGTCCTTGTTCAAAACACAAACAGACAAAATTAATGAGGAATAGTCGGAATTTCAAATCATATTTGGGATTGCTACCAAAGGAAAAAACGCGTACGCAAAGACAACCTTGCTCGAACACAAATCTTATCTTAAATAAGCTAACTGAATATAAATATTATTCAGTTTTAAAAGGTAATATAATTTTTTCCTAAAAAAATTGCAAATTTCATTCTTTTTTCATTTTTTCTTAAAAATTAATATGAAAAAAAATCACTTTGGTATCCTATATCTTTAAAAAAAAAAAAAATCATTTTGATGCCCAATACTTTTAGTAATATTAGAATCGTATGCCTAGCAATTTTGACAAATGTTATCCTGGTACCTTGAAATAATTTTTTGGGATATGGAGTGTCCTTTCTCATCTTTTTTCTCGATTTTATTTAAATGATCGGATTAGGAAAAGAGGATCAAAAATACAAGTGATAACGTTTTAATACTATAATAAACACAGGCTATCAGGTTGACTTTTTTTTTTTTTTTTTTTGAAAAACACAAGGTATCAAAGTTATTTTTTTTTTAAATCAATATATTTGATGGCCGTCCACTAAGAAATTGTTGGGAGTGGCTTTAAATTAAACCTTGTCTTTTATCATGGGAAATAGTAAAAAATTGGCCAATATGAAAAGCTTAATAAAGTATATAAGCTAATTTTTAGTTACAGAAATTAATTGGCCATAACTTGTCAAGTTATGGTTCATAACCAGATAAGTTATGGACAAACTTATCAAGTTATGGTTCATAGTCAGACAAGTTATGGATAAAAACCGTGAATAACTTGTCAACTTATGGTTCATAATTAGACAAGTTATGAACGAAAACAGTAATTTGACCTATTTATTAACTTATGTAAACTATTGGCCTATTAATTTTATTTATCTCAAGTCTTGGCCTATTTTTCTCTTTCTCCCTTTTATTATTCGGCTACGGCCCATGTATTTCTCTTATTTACCTATTAATTAGGTGCTGTCGACTTTGTGTTTTTAGGAGCATATATATGTATGCTAGCGACATGAACGTGAATGGATAGAGTCGAAAGAGTATAGCAGCCGCGTAAGTGAGATTTGATCTCTTTTGTCATTCCCATTGATACACAATTTTCTCTTTTATTTTGGTGTAAGAATATTTGGTCATAAAATTATTCTTTGACAGATAGAGTTCTTTCTTTTAAGTTGAGAGATTTTGGGTGTATTCGAGATTTGTGTGAGAGATTTTTGATAAGTTTTTATAATTTTCTTTTGGTTATAGTGGAATTTCTTCGCCGTTTATGTTCGTGGACGTAAGCCAAAAGCCGAACCACGTTAAATCCTTGCGTCTCTTGAATTTTTCTGTTATTCATATTTTGTCTTGAATCTGCTTAATTTGACGTTTTGGCACAACAACTGGTATCAGAACTTTGATTTATTTGTCAAATTATTTTGAGATTTATGACCTCCACAATGACGACAAAGTATGAAATTCGATAGGAAAAATGATTTCAGTCTTTGGCGTGTCAAGGTGCGAGCCCTATTAGTTCAGCAATGGTTACTTAAGGCGCTAAACGGCAATGAGGCTTTACCGACAATGTTGTCAGATGATGCGAAAGAAGACCTCTTAGAAATGGCACACAGTGCTATTCAGCTGTCGTTGGCAGACGAGGTATTGTGTAAGGTTATTGACGAGACTACTGCTGCTAGGTTGTGGCTTAAGCTTGAAAGTCTGTATATAACTAAGTCTCTCACCAATCGGCTCTATCTAAAATAACGTTTGCACACTATTTGCATGTCAGAAGGTACATCTATTCAAAGTCATCTTGATGAATTTAATAGAATTATTCTGGATTTGAAAAACATTGATGTGAAAATTAATGATGAGGATCAGTCATTAATTTTGTTATGTTCTTTACCTCGTTCGTATGAGCACTTTGTTGATACTATGTTATATGGTAAAGACACTATTTTTTTGGAAGATGAATTCTAAAGAACTGAAGAAAAATGTGTCTAGAAATTGGGATGAAAATCAATCATGTGCATTGGTTGTTAAAGGTAGAGGAATTGAAAAAGGCAAAACTAAAAATAGAGGAAAGTCTAAAAATAGAAAAGGCATCTGCAACTATTTTCGCCAACCAGGGTATTGAAAAGTTGATTACCCAAAACTCAAGAGAAATAAGGAAACTAGTGAAAAAGCATCAACTAATATTGTTAAGTATTTTGAAGATGATGATTATGTCCTATCTGTGTCTGGTGATTGCGTAGGCAATTCTTGGATTCTTGATTTTGGATGTTCTCAACATGTGTGCCCTAATAAAGATTGGTTATTAACTACTGGTCTATTGATGTGGGTGTTGTCTTTATGGGGAATAATATGTCATGTAGAGTTGCTAGTGTTGGAACAATCAAAATTAAGATGTTTGATGGCAGAATTACGACTTTGACATATGTTAGACATGTGTTAGATTTGAAGAATAGTCTTATTTCTTTGGGGACTCTCGACTCACAAGGTTATAGGTATTCTGCTAAAGGTGGAGTTCTGAGAGTTAGTAAGGGAGCTTCTGTAGTGATTAAGGGAGAGTTGCATAATGGCCTCTATTTTCTGCAGGGTAGTACAGTTGTTGGTGCTATTGCGGTCTCATCTTACTTAGATCCAGATTTTATGATCACTCGTTCATGGCATTTGCATTCGGGTCATGTGAGTGATATAGGGATGTCCGTTTTGACGTTTGTTGGTGACTATAATGGTGTACAATTTGGTGAGAGTGACGGGTTCCGCGAGAAGAAGATAGTGAGACACCACACTATTTGAGATTTGCCACAACAGTTGTTAGTCGCAGATAGTATGAATTCAGCTCTCTTGGGGAAAACTTGTTGTTTGCTTTCTAAGTTTGGTTTTCTAACCTGTTTTTTGGTTAGATCTCCATCAACTGCATTTGGATTGAAGACTCCATTTGAGGTACGACTTGGTTGCTCTGTTGATTTTGTTTTTGGTTGTTCTGTTTGTGCTCATGTGAATGATGGTAAGCTTGAGTGAAGGACAAAAAATTCCTAGGATTTGAGTTTGGGGTGAACGGCTATTGGGTGTGGTTTGTTAAGCCAAAGTCACCAAGTTTGGTAATTCACAGAGTTGATGATTTTTGTCATCCTATTTGAAGACATGGAGTTAGTAGTTGCAAATAAAGATCCCGGTGTTCGTGAGCAGGTGGAGCTTGATAATTTGGTTTGTATTACATTAGTTGTGACAAGTTTGTTGATCAAGGTGGTTGCCATTTGGAAATTCAGGTGTCGCTTGGACTTATTTGGCGTTGCAAATTGGAATTAGCCTGGGGTTTCGGAGGAGATGGCGGAAGAATTTCATTATTTGGGCTTGGCTTAATTTTCGTATTATTGCAAATGATTTTAAATGAAGCCCAATATATTGTCTTTTGTTATTAGGCCTAGGGCCCATGTATTTCTCTTACTTACCTATCAATTAGGTGCTGTCACCTTTGTGTTTTTGGGAGCATATATATGTATGGTAGCGACGTGAACGTGAGTGGATAGAGCCGAAAGAGTATAGCAGCCACATAAGTGAGATTTGATCTCTTTTGTCATTCTCATTGATATACAGTTTTCTCTTTTATTTTGGTGTAAGAATATTTGGTCATAGAATTATTCTTTGATAGTTAGAGTTCTTATTTTTGGATTGAGAGATTTTGAGTGTATTTAGGATTTGGGTGGTGAGAGATTTTTAATAGGCTTTTGTAATCTCTTTTTAGTTATAGTGAAATTTCTTTGCCATTTCTGTTCGCATACGTAGGCTAAAAGCCGAACCACGTTAAATCTGTGTCTCTTGAATTTTTCTGTTAATTCATATTTTATCTTGAATCTGCTTAATTTAAGTTTTAACACAACAGAAATCACGGTCTCTATAATGTTATTTACACTCATTATTATGAATAAATATCTGCGTTTTATACATTTTTTATGGTCCAGTTAATTTATTGAAAATTGAATGGAATATTTGCTCTTTTTTCGGCTGAATATGAAATAATTGGCTTCATTTTTTATGTGTTGTTCTTAAATATAATAATTTACTGGATCGTATATGTTAGTTTAACCAATACGGGCTCTTTCCACGTGTTTTCTTCCCCTAAATTGGCCGAATATGAAGTAATTGGCTTCATTTTTAATTTAATGTTCTTGAATATATACGAATAACCAATACAGGCTCTTTCCACGTGTTTTCTTCCTCTAAATTGGCCGAATATGAAGTAATTGACTTCATTTTTAATTTAATGTTCTTGAATATAGTAAGTGGTAGTATTGTACACGTAAGGTTAATTTAACCAATACGGGCTCTTTCCACGTATTTTCTTCCCCTAAAATATTCTAAAACTAACTTTGTAATTCTTCATTCAAAAGTCAACAGTTGAATTTCAGACTAGATGGAACTCGAGAATGAATTAATTTAAATATTGTGCTTCCATATTTCTTTAAATAATTAAATTAAAGGGATAGCAATAGTTTGGGACAATTGTTATATCAAAACAATGTACATGGTAGGGTCAAAGTATGGCCCCAAAAATTAAATTTCTTAGTAACAGTGTCGATGTAAAGTTTTCCATAAAAACATTAAAAGTAAAATTTAGCTCTATATATGTGCAATTTAATTGTATGATTGCTTATGAATTGTCAATTATATTAAAAAGAAAAATAGTGCATCATATAATACCGGTTAGTTGTCATATTTCAGGACGAAATCAAAATTTGACGCCTCAGGATTAACAATTAGACAGTATATATGCTATCAAACTGTTTTCAAAAATGAAAAAGCTACTTGCTATAAAAGTTGAAAACAAAACAGAGGTTTTTGTATATAACCCTTAACTTGTAATACAAGGTTCAAAAATGTTGAGGTCAAATTTCATACCTCGTTTTTTACCATACACGTGTCATCGTGTTCCTCGAAAAATGAAGATTTATCATAAAATCGGCCTATAAAATCAGTTGGGAGCTTTCGATAACTCGCCGGCCCAATAGGTCGTCAAACGAGTCTTTAGCAGACAACAAGCCATTTCTCAAGTCCATGACTTCCCATATCAAGGAATGACCTAGAAGAACAACTCCAGCACATCAAAATCAAGCCGCGAGCTTCAAACAGCTCGCGGGTCGCGACTCGACGGACCAACAGCTCGTCTGGCGAGCTGCCCGAACTGCTTGGGTGACTTGGAGCCCAAGTTACTAGATAAGGATCATATTATGCATGAGATTATCTCCTAAATCTCAGGGAATCTCATTTAAATGGGGATATTATCTCAATCCTAATTCGAATATTCAAACTTCAATCTTATCTACAGGATATCTTCTATTAGAATTTAAATAAAAGATCTTATCCTACAGAGATTCAGCCACCAAGCCAATAAAAAGGGATTAATTCATGTCAATCTCAACGGGGATACACGAACATTATAATGTTGTTTTTCATCATTACCCTCTTCGCTCTTCCCGTTTCTTGCTCAATCATATTGTACTTTTTTATCGATATTAATGGAATCATTACCGAAGACCCTACAATGGACGTACCTAAATTCCTCAAGAAACCACTATAAATCTCGTGTGTTTCTATCTCATATTTACTTTTTCTCGCTTTTATTATCTACTATGCGATATTAATTCGCTGTTTGGTCCGGATTCGGTCATTGACCTTTTATAAATTCAATTGTAAAAATCACCCTCTACAAAAAATAAAAAAATAAACGAAAAGAGACTAGATGAAGAAAAGACCCAGTTGAGTTTAGAATTCCTGCCGTGTAAGTCATTAAATAAATATTCCATCCAATGTATAGGAAAGCTTGAATTAACCTAATACTTGTGAGAAATTTGTTCAATTATTAGAAGAAAAAATGAGAAATTTCTACAATCATTTTGAGATATTTCTTCCGTCAGAGACGAGTACAATTTTGCATAAGTTTTCACGTATCAACATCAATTTGTCAAGTATATTGGAATAGTAGTCGTTTTAACCTAATGAGAAACTTCTTTGATAAAAGAAGAGGGCAAATTGTAGAGGATAACACATCAATTTGTTAAATTTGCGTCGTCTTATTTTTTACTTGTAGAACATGTTTCTCACTACAAACTCTCTTTGGATAAGCCTGAATGGAATTTTGACCAGCTTTCGTTTTAAATGTGTGTCGAATATTCCTAATTCTATCTAATTTTCTCATCCCAAATTTGGAACTCATAATAATATAGGATCCTTAGTACCTAATAAAATAATTCAGGAAAAAGTCCCAATAAACAATTAACATAGGGTCCTTTTTTTGCCAGTGCTTATATCATTAATTCTTCACTCAACACTTGTAATTGAAAGTCTGAGAGCGTTTCCAACCTGACGTTTAAAAAATGTGTCTTAAAAGAATAGCATGTAGTTTTCCCATCAAGCTATGTTAATAATATGTAGTTTTCCAATCAAGCTAGTGTTCCAAGCCAAGATTCAACGTGCATGACCTTTCTATTTTTGACAAATCCTAAAACTGTTCTTCCTATGAAATCAGCGAATGGCTCCTACACACACACACATATATATGTATATATGTGTGTGTGGGGGTGTGTATATATAACAGAATGGTCGTGAGCTAAACATGACCTTCTTATGTTCTCTGTCAATTATGTTATTTACTCTTTTTATGAGTCATTGCCAATAAAATAACTATTAGGTGAACATATAAAATCAACAATATGAATTGATAAACAAGTTTTCACGTTTGACACAAATGCAACAGATTTAAATACATACGTACATACATACAAACATTATATATGTGTGTATATATATATATACATATATTGCTGGAAAACAGATTAAAATATGTTACAATATTGAAAGTTTGGCATACCTATATAATGTTCATGTATAATCAGGTATTCCCACAGAAACCATCACCTATTCCCACTCACAGTATCCTAACTAAATAAAGGTATTATGGCAGCCATAAAAAAATTTTCAAATTAAGAATCTGTCGAAATTATTAAATTCATAATTTACCGCCTAACAAAAAGACAGAAAGAAACACAAATCACAATTTACTCTACATATCTTCCAAAATTCTCCTATTTAGATTCCTTCCTCTCATTCTTGATCCTTGGATCTTAACTCTTGTTGCTTCAATTTTTGTTGAACCTAATTGATAACTAACAGTTTACAGTGATGACCCCAAGTTTTATTAGAATCACATTGATACCCCTTAACCAATACTAATTACAATAACTAGAGCATAAAAGACTTAGCATAGCTAGCTCAAAAAGAGCAACCCTCCAACCAAATTGAATGCAACACTGCAATTTGACAATCATGTTTATCGTAAACATGAATATTATAATCTGAACAGAGCAGAACAAATAAAGATTGTTCTCACTCAGTATACTAACACATTTGTGCACTCCACTTTAGCAAAACAATTAACAGTTCACATGTTAGAGTCAACACTTTACACGTGATGCATAGCTTTACAAGGTCAGAAAACCCTTGTATGGTTAAAAGGCTTGAAAATGTTTGCTTGGTACATGTCAATTAGTCTAGCTGTTCAACCATCAGTCTCAACTGTACATGATCAATTAAACAAGTAGTTTGGTTAAAGGAACACCTTACTTGGAATCGAGACGAAAATTTCTTTGAGTTAGCTCCAGAAGCCAACTTTCGCAGCCAGACCGGAATTGAATTTGTATGTGCTTATCGAGCATGACAGACGCTGTACAAAAATAACGCCAACTCCTGCAATCATTTAAATTTTTTAACAAGTTCTTATTACTTACACCCATGAATGTTGTATATTATCTTGCTGTTCTAGTTCGAGATGATGAGGCTTTCGATTGGTTCTGTTTCTTCCCATTCGACAAACCACTGTCACTGGCACTGCCCTCAACAAGGTTATCATGAGCTTCAGAAAATTCTGTAGTCCATGAATTCAAAGGGACTAGCGTATCATCTTTGGAGTTCCTCCTCCGCTCATCATGGCGTTTCACATTTTCAGATATCTCGTGGAAAGTCCTATTTATTTTAGCAATTCCCCTTTCTACTGGTTCTACAACGTGAGACACTGTATATTTCATGTCATCCACAATCTGAAAGAGGAAGAAAATAAAAGTCAATGGAGTTGATTCAAAAGGCCAACAGTAATTAAGAGGCACAAGCTGATAATCATACAATTTCACCACTTCCAAGAACCACGTCACGAACACTCTGAGGGAAATTCAAGCGTTTTTCTCTCTCGTCATGACGAGCCAACCGTACCGTAGTTGATTTTTCACAATCATGAACCTCCTCAGGATCAGGAGGTGACCCCAATGATGCATAGTCAGCCATGACAGCGACATTACGAACACATCTTTCTCCACGCTTGTAGGGAACTGCTGGGAAGACATAAAGGTGAACCATGGCAGCAACACCCATCTGTTTAACAAGTTTGGAATCAGAAGAATTTTGAACTGAACGATGATTATTAGAATTTTTTTTTTTTTCATCTCAAAACCTAATCCGACGTTGACTAGTAATTTTTCAAGATGAAGACATCTTAAATTAAGTTTACTCGTGAGATAATTATAAAAAAAAAAAAAAAAAAAGTTTCCATGCGAGATGATTTTTCTTTAAGAGTAGAATTTCACTATCTAAATTATTTTTATTTCCTTTAACCAAAATCAAATCACCCTGAAACCTCTGGAACGTCATCCAAATTTTTTTTTTTTTTTTTTTTTTTTTGGTAAAACCTGTGTATTAGTAATCAAAAAGTACGTACAAACTGTAAGGAGTTATCCTCAGTACACAAAACGCAAACTAAGTCACAAAACTGGAGACCAACTCCTGCCTAGATCAGAAATATGCATACTACTAAAAATCTTATGTTGATAGATACAAATAGCTACCCCTAATTTCATTCATAGCATGTTTTCGCTGCCCATTAAAATGCCAAGTGGCTACCGTGCCTACTACCACTGACCACGTTTTGACATATGACGCTTACCGTCCATATAACTACTATATTTCTTTTACTAAGATTTTATTGCATAGAAAACTTGCGATTGGATTTGTACCAATAAAGCATCATTCAGCAATGAGCTCAATTTATAAGCATACAGTACACACCTCTATGCATATGATGTAGTCTTGTATACGAGTTTTTAGTTCTTGTGCCAGAGCCCCTCTAAAGGTTCCCATTGAGAAAAGAAAAGCTACTGCAACTCCTTGCCACCATGTCAAGAATACAATTGACTTGAAAACTAGGAACTTTGCCAAGGGTTTAATGGGCTCTAACTTCTCTTTGGTGACAGAATAGAACTGCACGAGGCAATATAGGGCCCAAGTCTGACTAAAATTTAGAACAACTGCCAGGTACGGGTAGCTGCATGTAAAGGTTCAGAATAAGACACATACAATAACAAAAATGACAATTAATAACAACCTAGAGAAAAACTAATGAAAAAATGTCCTCAACGTTCACGAAAATCTTTGGTACATGCAAAACAAAAGTTTTACATGAACTCTAGACTTCGGCCATCCAGGCAGGTGTAGTCACAGATGCATATGTGTGCTTAAGAAGACGTGAGTATACATAAAAGTTATACATGGACCTGAAGATAAACGAGGTTTATGATTATATCCTACCCGTATCTCCACTCAAACTTTCCTTCTCCATAAACCCCAAAAGACTCGAGAATCATTGCTAGGAGAGCACATATCATCTTCAGTATCATCTGCAGAAAAGGTTCAGGTAAACAACAAATCACCACAATAAATATAAAAAGAGAGACTAAAGAAAAATTCGAGCAAAGCAAATCAGCACATACATATTGAACAATGCCAATTTTCACAGCATTATAGAAGTCGGGACCAAGATGCCAATCTCGTATGAGACAATTTAGCGGGAACGGATGTTCCACAACTCCATAAGCATATGCTTCATTCAAAAGAGGCATTTTGTGATCAACTACGCTTTGATTTTCCATAAACTGGATCGTCCTCTCTTCCCCACCTTTAGGTCAGCATCAAAATTTTTCCCAAGCAAAAATTAAAAAAAAAATGTCACTCCATTTTAATTGCATCAAACTAATTAGAAGATTCACACTTAACAAAACCATTGACATACAGAAATTGAAAAGAAAATAATAAGCACGTTAATGCCATCATGGCTGAGACTGGGTTGAAAAGGCTGAGGCAACATACGAATAGTCACAGGTTTCTTTTGACGTACCTAAGCAGGCTATCAAGTATCTCTCAAAGCAATACAGTGCAAAAGCCTCGTAGCAGTCCCGGATTATTTCACAGTTAAAAGCAGAACTTGAATCCAACAGTGACAAAAACTGCATTGCAGAACATGAAATGTTATTAATAATGCAAAGTACTTCCAATTTCATGCCAGAAAGTACAAACTATGCACGTAATTGTGTCCAAGAAATCAGATTTCATGACACGTGTTTTTCCAGAGCGTTTGCACATAGCAAGTTTTTTCATGTTTATACATATAGCATATCTCCTATTTATGAACCATAAAATAAATACCAAAAATAAATACATAAGCGGGCATTCAGTTATCAGTTCAAGTAAAATATTCAAACAGTTAAATGATATGCAGCACTATATCTTGTTACAGAAATTGTGGGAAAAAAAATAGTCTTTTAATCTGCAAGAAATTACTTGGAAAAATTACATATTTCATCAACTGAAGCATCCACTCAAGTCATTGAAAAACATGAGTGCACACAAAGATTTTAAGACTGTCACGACCTATGGGCTTTTCAGGAAAAAATCTGAAGCTCCGTGAAACTTTTCCGAACTATTTTTCAGTCTAGTAAGTATAAAATTGACTTCCTTAAAAACAAGTATAAAAGTTGACTAAATAATACTTTCATCGTGATGAAGTTATAACAACAAACAATAAGGGGCAGTGGGATTCATGGAAAATGCTTTTGCTTCTTGTACTACTTGAAATCAATGTCATTAGATATGATTCATATTACATTAACAAGACTAAATCAATTGTCCTCTTCGTAGTAATTGAACTTAGTAGTCATGCACCGACTTAATATGCATTCATATTAGAAATCTTACTAGCAATGTAAAATAAAAACCAGATTACAAATGTAAAATAGATAAACAAAACATCACACAACAAGAATTGACTATGGTGTCAAACATCACAAGACTAAAATGAACTAGGCGTAATCAAAAGAATTCACATCAACTCGAGCAAACATAAGAGAAAGAATTGAGACAAATCTAGCTCATGGAGGCTGCTCAATGAAAGAAGATAGAAGATAATGTATGCCGTATACCAAAGAAATAGGTAAATGAACAAACCAAAAAGAGAGCACAGGAGAGAGGAGATTAGCTCAATGTATAACTAATATCACACTTTCTACTTTTGTATTGCTTCTACCTTTAATACATTGATGGTAGGTCAATTGGACCTTTTTTCCTGCCCATCAAAGAAATTTTTTAGTTCCATGTGAAGTCTCTGACCTGAGTAAGAATAGAAGCTAATAGAGTAGTATAATGGGATTGATGATGAGTGCGGTAAAAAGCTCTGGGTCCCTTGGGTAGTTAGTTAGTTACCAGTTTATTTTCACGACTATAATAAACCCTAGCATATGTATGAACATTTCGTTTTAAAAAGTAGAACCCCTGAACCCTAGGTGGAATCAAGCATCCATTGTCCTTGTGTTCAGCTTGCTTTTGCTATAAAAGTTAGGAGAGTCACATCAGCAAAACAAAACTTCTTTCTTTCTTTTTTTTTTTTTTCTGGACTGGAAAATTTTCTATATACCTGTATATGCATAGTTAGATAAGGGTGCAGCATGAGTCAAAAGTGGGGCTCTAAGCTAACCTTTTCTCTTATGGACCAGGTTTTTGCTAATGAAGGGAGGTCAAGACTCAAGATCTCTCAAGACTGCTAACTCTAGTAGCATCTTCATTTGTTTCATCCAAGACCTTTCAAGACTGCCAACTCTAGTATCCTTTAATAATTCCATCCAATGACTTAAGAATCACAAGACTGGAACGAAGCCAATTGCTCGGGTGTACTTCCTACATGCTAAAAGCATATAATTTTGCATCCGAAAGAGAAGTAACAAGTAATATGTGCCCCGGTAAAATGAAAAATTATATATATGTTTTTTTTAGTTCAAATAGAATATACTAAAATTTGCCTAACTTAATTTCAAGAAAGTTATAGACAAGCAATGGCAAAAAATTTACAAGAAACGGTATTGAAGAGAGAAGAAGAATAAGAAAAACAGGAAAAAAATTGAGCAAAGTGAATTACATCATACCGATTCCAGTGCATAAACAGGAACCATTAGAATGAGACCAACCAGAAACTTCTGCTCCTGAAAGTAAATAAGCATACGTCTCAGTTTGGAATACCACATATGAAGAAACAAAATATCAAAATCCAATTACAAGGCCATGACACGAGACATATGCAAACAATTTAAGAAGTTCTTACAAAGACACTAACAAAAGATAAAAATCCCCCCAATAAAAAAATAATTTTTGTCCTCCAAAGTAGAGCGAGAAGAAAACAAACCTCCGGCTGATTATAAGCAACTAAATGCTCAAAGATAAGATACATGGAAAGAACAAGCGCAAGAAGTACGAATATGCCGGCACTAAAGATGGGCCAATTGATGACGAATGCTGATTCTGCACCCAGGTTTAGTAACCACATATTTCCTGATCTGCTTGAGGACTCGACTAGAGTAAAAAGGAAGAACAAAAAATAAAAACCGCCCTTCCATTCCATTCCGTTGCTTTACAATCCCGCAACTTGATGATCAATTTATCTTCACTACATCAACGACTTCACAGACATGACTAAAGACATCAAGAACAGAAAGTGTCGGTGTCGGATCTTTATCTGCGTTCACTTCTGACACAAACCACTCTTGGATTGTACAACCGGAAATAACGGCGATTACTATAATCTGTCATAGAGATTTGTTTGCATTTAAACATGATATGCCTTCTAACTCAGATATGCACTCATAGTTTTGCAATGGCAAACAAAGAATCACCAGTGGCAAGGACCCCAAGACCTTCAATGAGAGTAAAAAGATCACTCAACAAGATTAACTGAAATAGAATGATCCCAAAGACCTTCAATGAGAGTAAAAAGATCACTCAACAAGATTAACTGAAATAGAATGATCCCAAAGACCTTCAATGAGAGTAAAAAGATCACTCAACAAGATTAACTGAAATAGAATGATATGCAACTCCAAATGCAGCAAAACGTAAAACAAGACAAAAGTAGTACAATAATCAACAAAAGATAACAAATGGGTAAACGCACAAACTGATCAAAATAGCAATTTTTCACCAGTATCAACCAAAAATCAGAATAGCAATTTTCAACGATTCAAACAAATTCCAAAAACAATAATCAAATACTATTGTCCCCACTCCTCAACGTCTCGAATTCTGAATCTCATGCAAACTATAACAATCACATAATAACCCAAATGCGGAAACTCTACGACAACGATCATTAACTAATATAAGCTAAGATTTACATTCCTAAGCAACCCATTATAAGATATGTAAAATCTATGAAATCCCAAATTAACAGAAACGCGAACTTGGTTTTTCCAAGACAAAATCAATCCCAAATTAAAACAAAAATTAGGAACCGAAAACCAACCATGGAGGAGCTTGGCTCGTGGGTGGATTGAAATCGGCTCTGAAGGACTGAGAAAACGAATCGACGGTTCTTCTAGGGTTTTTTTTTTTTTTTTTTTTTTTGGTCTTGAAAATGCACTTTAACCGACTAAGAGATGTTCGTTACGTGCCTCGAATATATTCATCTTACAGTTTTTCTGCTGAAGCAGTTGTGCACCATCGAACGGTGCAGATAGCTGTGGGCCCCATCAAGTCCTCCTTGGAAAGAAAATCGTTGTGCAGCTAATTAATGTATGTTTGACGCCGTTTGTCTTGTTCTTTCTTCTCGGGCTTTTTTTTTTTAATTTCTTTTTTGGCTTTTTGTTAGTTTTCTTTTTGCCTTTTTTTAATGAGTTATATGGCATTGTTAGTTTCAGAATTTCAAACAGTGATATTTTGGTACCTAAGTTTTAATTTAACATATTAATCCGATACGAGTTTATGAAGATTATAAAAAGTTTACTACAATTAGACTCTAAAAATTCCATTTTCTAAAAAGTTTCAGCAACGGTGCATAAATTTTAAGGACTCGTTCATTTTACTCGTTTAAGTTGAAAATTTGAGTTAAAAAGTGAATTTATGTTAAATAAAACATTATAATAGAAAAATGTTAAATTTGAATTTTTGTGATAAAAAACATTATAGTGAAAACTTGAGTTATGATTCAAATTAGTAAAATAAACGGAACCTACAAATTCATATCTTAAACTATGAATCTCTGTTTTAAGTGGTTCGTTCTATGTCTACTATTCATGATAACTAATCCCGAACTTAATAAAATCTCAACTAAAAACATACATTAATGATTAAGATAATTAATCGCCCGTTTAGTAAAGGGATTCGTTCCCTGATTCGAATCATGATTCGTGATTCGCTATAATATTTTTTCTCATAAAAAATACACGTAAATCAAAAATAATTCTAATCACATGATTCTAATCTATGAACCAAACGGGTTCTAAAAATCATATTTAATATGCCCATAATAATTGACACAGCAAAAGTACGAAATAATCATGTTATATAAAAGGAATAAGTACAAAACTGCCCCGTAAATCAAAAATAATTCTAATCACATGGTTCTAATCTATGAACCAAACAGGTTCTAAAAATCATATTTAATATGCCCATAATAATTGACACAGCAAAAGTACGAAATAATCATGATATATAAAAGGAATAAGTACAAAACTGCCTTTATAAGAATCATCTTTGTAATATTGATATCCAAATAATCCATAATCCTAACTGTTCTTTTTGGAAGAGCTGATACGTTTGACCAAAATTATCCCTCCAACCCAAAAAAACAAAAATAAAAAAGGATTATGGTAAACGCCGTAGAGAAATTTGGTAATTTAAAAAAAAAAAAAAAAAACAAATTACCAACCATAGGTCCTTGACACCAGTAATTAGAGAGGAATCTTACATATGCGAGAGAAAATTTAGTAGATTATTTTTTAAATTCAACAAAACAAATTATTGACTACTTTAGTATTGCCGAACCCAAGTTGCATAATAATTATGTTACAAAAATTAGTAATTACATTACGGTATTACAAGTCTGTTTGACATTGTTTTTAGATGTGTTTTTTAAATTTTTTTTGAGAAGTAACTATAAGATAAGTTAAGGTATTTGTTAAATCCTGCATTTGTTCAATAACTTCTAAAAAATTATAGTTAAACAAAAGAATTTAGGAAGCAAGTCAGAGATTACATTTTCAAAGCGGCATCTCTTATCACTGGCCAAATTTATTAAAATAACCTTAATAATAAAACTCAATTCTCAATTACCCATTTTATTTTTCCATACCAAATTGAAAAATATATATTTTTGAACATCTTTAATAACTATACAATGTTAAATTTTACTCAAATACTTTTTATAACTATCAGAATATTTAAAAATAAGAACAAAAAATAAAAAGTTTAGTAAATGAATAAATTTTCTCTTTGAATTCTTAAAAATATTATAAATAATAAAATTAAGATTATATTTTTTTGACATTGTGGTACAAAAATACTACGAGTGGATCTTAAAAATAAAAATAAAACTAACTATAAATATTTTTACTTAAATATGCCTGTACATATAAATAATAATTTTACACATAATTTATTAAGCACCTCTATATTTTTAACCAACAACATAACTACAACCAAAAATTACAAAAACACAAAATAATATTAAGGTCTCGTTCAGTTTATCGATTCAAATTTTTAATTTAAATTAAGATGTAATTTTATGTAAAAAATTTTAATTATAACAAAAAAAAAATAAATTTGATTTTTTAAAAAAATTTAACTATAATAAAATTAAAATTAAATACTTAAATTGATAAAATGACCTGCGTTACCAAAATGCGCTGGATATTAATTACTATCATCCATAATTGCACGACGCAGTAATTAGCACGTGTGTGGCTACGATGATCCCTTTTCCACTTTTCTTCTCCATTTTTAACCTTTTTGTTTCATTAATGACATCACAATTTGTGATCCTTTTTTTTCACTTTTTTATTATATTTATTTATTTATTTATCTCAGTTTAAACCCGCTTTCTAAACTCGCTTTAAAGACAGCTAAAAACCACCATAAGCACAAGAAAGAAAGAGGGAAAAAGAAGAAGAAAAATGGGAAGCATAACAGAAGAAGAACAATTGATTCAAATGGTCAGGGACTTCATAGAATCAGAATCAGCTCCGCAGAATCCTCCAGAACCATTTCCTCTTATAAATAATCATCGCCAACCCGCTTATATCGACTCTCTACAGGTCTGTTTTCTTAGTACTAAAACTCATAATCATTGTGTGTTTCCTTACTCTTTCTTTTTTAGTTTTATTATTTGGGTTTCTTATTTGGTTTTTTTTATTTTATTTTTTTTTTTTTGCATTGTTTTAGGAGATAATATGGAGGGCCACAGACAGTGAAGTTGAGATTCTTGAGAAAATTCTGATGTATGTGACAAACTTGGGAAGTTTAAGGGAGCCAATCAATCTGAAGAAATGGATAGTTTTGAGGCTCAAAATGGATGGTCATGAAGCCTCTCTTTGTAGAACTTCTTGGGTTTCTATCTTAGGTCTCGCCAAAGGTTGTCTCACAAAAGGTTC
Organism: Morus notabilis; assembly: GCF_000414095.1. NCBI lineage: Eukaryota > Viridiplantae > Streptophyta > Magnoliopsida > Rosales > Moraceae > Morus > Morus notabilis. The sequence goes on along the minus strand of NW_010367286.1, from coordinate 78,642 downwards.
CACTTTCCTTTTTTTTTTTTTTCCCTCAAAAGTAAGAGAATGTTTAGTATCTAGATTCGTTTTTGAATTCGAATCATGATTCGTGATTTGTTATTTTTTCTTATTAAAAATACACGTAAATTAAAAATTATTGTGTTTTTTTTTTCCCTCAAAAGTAAGAGAATGTTTAGTATCTAGATTCGTTTTCGAATTCGAATCATGATTCGTGATTTGCTATTTTTTCTTATTAAAAATACACGTAAATTAAAAATTATTCTAATCTGGTGTTTTTTTTTTCTTTTTTGGGGTTCATTTTTTCATTAATTAATTTTACAGGTGATTATGAATTCGTTGATGTTATGATCATGAGAAATGGTGAAAATGGCGTAAGCAGCAGCGAACCTACAAGGCTTATAATAGACATGGATTTCAGGTCTCAATTTGAAGTAGCTAGGCCTACAACAAGCTACAAAAGGCTTGTTGATTCTCTTCCTCAAATATTTGTTGGGAGTGAAGAAAAACTTAAAAATGTGGTATCTCTCCTTTGCTCTGCTGCAAAACAGTCCCTCAAAGAGAGTGGTCTCCATATTCCTCCATGGAGAAAAGCTAGTTACATGTTAACCAAGTGGTTCTCGGAGAACTGCAAAAAAGTTTCCATTTCACCAAACATGGAATAATTCTGATCTTATTACAGAACTGTCTTGTCTTATGGGCAACTCTAGTTTTGTCGTATGGGGAGAATGAGCAAATATGGTATATATAGACTATATGCTATAATCCGGGAGGATTTTCAAGTTCTTTTTCTTATTGTTTCTTGTTTTTGTCAGAAAAACTTTGGGTCAATTTTGTGGAGGCAGACCTCAAAGTTTTGATCTTTCTCGTTTCTATTTGCCCTTTTTTTAAGTGGCAAACTCAGTTTGTACTTGAGCACTTTAGCTACTATATATATATATATATATATATATTGATATATAACGTTTGTTTTATTACATCCTTTGAAAGCAGTGACAAAACCAAAAAAATTTATCATGGGGGTTATAATAAATAAATAAATAAAACAAAATTTAATGGGAGTTATAAAATTAACTTTTTATATTTTTAATGGGGGCTAAAAGTATATTATTGTAACACAATAAATATTCATCTACATATGATCCATTGAGCTTTTTGTGGCTCTCTGTCTGTGTTTAAGAGTTCCTCAAACAAAATTTAAAAAAAAGACAACTCGAGTTTTAATTTTATTTAAGTTCGCGTTCTTTTAAGTTTTAATTTTATTTAATTTTACTTAATTTTATTTAAGTTACAATTTCAACTCAAGTTATAACTCAAATTTAACTTAAAAATTACACTCAAATTACATTTTAAAATAATAACTCTTCAGTTTCTTGAAGAAGCTTCATTGTGAGCTCCATGCTTGTTTGTCCATTGAAAATATATATTTTTTTCTTGCGTACCAGTGTAACTTAATACTCGTGCTTGACAAATGAATGGAATAGTGGCTATTAGTAGGACATAATTTATTGCTTGTTGTTAGTTTAATTAACATAAACAGAGCTTATGCTTTTTTTAATCAATAAATAAATAGTTATAGATCCTAGGCATGTTCCTCTATTAAATAGAGACTTGGGTTCCAAGTTGGATTTAGGAACGTTCCAGAACAATAATAGATTAGCAATTAGTAAAATAATTTCCCCAGAAGAAAAGCAGAAAACAGAAAAAGTAATATATTTATTTATATTTATTCAAGAAAGAAACGCTGGAAAAAGTGCGTGCTTATCCACATTCAAAAGATGCCAATTTAAGGATAGTTGGGAGTCAACCAATCAAAGACTCAAAAAGCAGAAAGAAAATCAAGGGAAAAGGACGCAGAAGAAAATGAAAGGAAATGAAAAAATAACAAAGAAGGAAAATTCTCTAATACAAGTATCCGTAAGTAAAAAATTTTAAACCGTTAAATTTAATAGATAAAAAATTTAATTTAATGATGTATTCACGTATTAGAAAATATCCACATTAAAAAGAACACTAATAAAACTTCATCAGGCAAAAAAGATCCGAATAAAACGTCCTTTTGTCTTTATTATGGTCCGTTTAATTCACTAATTTAAATTTTTAATTTGAGTTAAAATATAATCTTATGTGAAAATTTTTTATAAAAATTAAATGTGATTATTTTAAAAAAAAAATTTATTATAATAAAATTTAAATTAGTGAAATAAACAGAGTCTATGACCTCGTTCATTTCATAAATTTGAGTTTTCAGTTTTAAGTTTTTACAATAAAAAGCTTTTAAAAAATGTCACATTTAACTTTTTTTATTACAGTAAAAAATTTTTAAAAAATATCATATCTCAACTCGAATTCACAAAGCGAACGATGCTATATAACTTGAATTAATTGGTGTTTTTTTTAGTGGGGGGTAAAATTGGAACTATATCCGAGAGTGTGCAGATTGTACTTTGACAAGATTGCGAGAGACAACAAAAGAAGTAAAAGAAGAGAAAAACAGAGTAGAAAAGAATAATGAGATGTGACGAAAATAATGATTACTGTTGAGATACGATGGGGAGATTTTGGGAGCCAAACTTCGCCACTGCAATAACTGCTGAAGAACCGATCAGCAAAGGATCCGAGAGCTGACACGGAGAAAAATGTAAAAACCTCAATCATCACAGACACACACTACGAAAAACTAATACCCTTTTCTTTTCCTATTTTATTTTTACTTATTTGAACTCTTTTTTTTTTTTATTCAAACCACTTTAACGTGTTAATCAAACCCGCATCAGAGAATCAAAAATAATATTAATTAGGGAGGTGTAGAATTAAAAATAAAACATTAAAACAAAATTAAAATTATGTGTTTAAACACATGAAAAAAATGAGTTATAAATCAATAGTTTGAATCAACCCTCAAATATATTTACCAAACACTAATTTAATAACTTTAAATATCAACTCCAAAATGAATGTAAACTCTAGAAAGCTCCTACCATTTAGATGACGTTTGATTGATGGATTCAGAATCATGATTTAAAATTATTATTAATTTATGTGTGTTTTTTGTGAAAAAAAATATTATAACGAATCACAGATCATAATTTGTACCAATCCTTGAATCAAATACACTCTTACATTTTATTTAAATGATTTTACGAGCCAGTTTGGTTAAAAAATTTAAACCAAAAAAAATGAAAAAAAAAAATAAATTTTATAAAAAAATACTGTAATAAAATAATTTAAACAATAATATAAACCTATGCATGTCACATTTACTTGATTAGCCCGGCAGCCAGGCTTTTTTTGGATGAACCGTGACAATCCCCAAAAGTAATACACACCCAAAGTACTCTCCAGTTAACGTTTGCCAAAGTGGGAAAAGTTTATTATCATTGCAAGTCTTAATCAAACCTTTCAATTCACTGTGACGAACCAAAAAAAAAAAAAATGAAAAAGACGGAAAGGAATAGAATCATCATCAGAATTGAGAAGTTTGGAAGCAGACCTGTCCATCTTAGGAGGGGATTGGAGGCATAAAAGGCGGGATATCCATAAATACTCACACAAATTCTGTGGCCATTAATGGAGATGTCAGAATTCAGATAGAAATGTGAATTTTCACTGTTTTTAATATTTTGATTGATGGTCGATAGGCTCCACGTCGTTTTTGCTTCCTCTGGCCAAACATGTATTAGGGGCTCCATCATTTCGGATTTTTAGGGCACTTATAAAAAAAATTTAAAATAATTATTTTTATCTTTTACTCAATTTATTATTTAACATGTGATTTTACTGTCTCATTTTTTTAAATAATAATATATTATATTAATAAAATTTATATGTTAAATAATAAATATAAAGAATGATAAAAAAATAATACTAATATTTTTAAAAACAAAACCTTATACGACTCAACAATGCGTGTTTCTCAAACAAATTATGACAAACATAAAAGGAAAACAAAACAAAACTAATAGTCATATAAACTTAACGGTCTAAAACAATATTCTATAAAAAAAATATATTAACAGATATATTTAAGAAAAAAAATTATGTAGGGCTTAAAAATATTTAAGAAAACAAATTACGGGACTAAACTTTTTTCTTTAATTCAAACAGGATCAAGTTAAGACAACAACTTATTCTATGTAAATTCTTTCTTTCCTTTTAAGGACATCCTATTGAAATTCTGAACAAGAAAGAATAAACATAAAACAAGAAACTTAACATCATAATAATAATAATTTCAATGTATTCATTGGGTACTAAAAACAACCATAAATAATGACAAATTGAGATGGTTCAATAAGTATTTTCCATTTTTTTTCTAGAATTTCTACTGCATCAAGTCTACTTTGAAAGCTTATCTGATAATCCGTCTTATTGATAGTCTTAATTTTTTAATTGTTAAATTTAATTAAAATTAATATTAGATTAAAAAAAACATGTAAAAAATTTTAATACAGATTCGATAACTAAAAAATAAAATACTATCGATAGTCTATTTTTACAAGGACTGTCCAAAAAAATCCCGTCTACTTTTTAACTATTGGTAGGAGTTGTTATGTTCGTTGGATTCATGTTTTAACGATCTCATAAAAATAACCCAACAACAAAAATAACAGTATTTACTGATATTAACTGTAGATGCAAGTTGAACTCAAAAAGAGTATATAAAAATAAATAAATAAATACAAACTGTAGTGCGCAAGCCCTGTAGTAGCACAAGCTTGCTCCAGTGAGCAAAGCTAATAATTGCGTGGCTACATTTATAGGAAGACTAGCCCAACTGGAAGCTTTATAAATTTTCTTGTTGTACAAGACTATTCTTTTCCTCATCTACATTTCCTGCGCCAAACCTTGTTGAAGATTTGGGTGAATCTCTTTTTCCGGAAATCTCATTTACTATCTAAGGCAAATGAAGTGACACAAATCTTATCCGAAAGTTCGCTTGAAAGTTAAAATTTTATAAGGCACTACTTAGGGACTTTTGTTGTAGTGGTGAGGTGATAATACTAGTAATAATGGAAATGGAAATGGAATGAAATAGTAATTCTTATTGCCTGAATTATGGAATTTTGAATAATGATTATTCAATTTGGGTGATTAGGCATCGTTTATTTCGCGGATTTGAATTTTTAATTCGAGTTGAAATGTGACATTTTTTTAGAGCTTTTCACTATAGCAGAAAAAGTTAAATGTGACATTTTCTGAGAGCTTTTTACTGTAGAAACTTAAAACTGAAAACTCAAATCAGTAAAATGAACGAGGCCTTAATCTTGACGTGTGGCCCACAAATATTCATTCCCTAAGCGCTGCTCACTTTCTTTACCACCCCTTGAATTTCTTCCACCCAAATCTTTAATCTCAATACAGGAACTACTATGTTTGTCACTTCACTATTAGTCAAACAATAGTATTATAAAGCTCTGATTTTTAAACTTATTTTTCTATGTCATTTTTTAAGACTTGTTCTTTTAGAGTTTAACTTGAGTATAATTCTTGAGTTAAATTTTAGTTATAACTTGAGTTGAACTTGTAACTTGAGTTTGTGTTTGATTGTGTACATTTGAATTATGGTTTGAGATAAGAATATTTTTGAGTTTATGTTTGAGTGAGTCAAAACTTGAATTTGTATTTAGATAGTATTTTAATAAAAACTCAATGCTGATGAAAAATTTTAATAGGGTATATGGGTCAGGTTTTATTCATCTTTTTGTTGTTAACGCATAGAAAAAAAATCATCTCAATTAGAATTAAAACGAAAAAATTAGTATTTTTAAAAATAGAAAAAATAATGTTCATTAATTTGAGTTTAAGTTTCTGAACTCGAGTTAAAGGGGAAACTTGAACTCGAGTTGTAGTCTTAAACTCGAGTTTAAACTCGAGTTTAAACTTAAAAGAACATGAACTCAAATAAAGTTGTAACTCAAGTTGCATATTTTTAAATTTTTCACTCAAAAGAACAAGCCTAGAGGTTTTGATCCCTAACCTTAAAATTGAAGACCAACTTTTGAAACATAAAGAAATTAATGACGTCTTCTGATAATTTAAAATTAGAAAAGAAAGCAAGAGCGCGATGCAAATTATCTTAATTTTTTAGAGCTTTCAAAAACAATAAGAGAATATTTTGCTTTTAATGTTACCCGTTTCCATAAAATTTCTATTACAATGGGCATATATATTATCTGTCAAATTTTAAATGTTCAATTTCAAGGCTACACCAAAAGTGCAAAAGAAAAAAAAAAATCAGAACCAATTGGCCTTGAAAAAAAAAAAAGTAACACTAAAAGTTAAAACTCCTTTTTTTTTTTTTTACGAATGAATTCACACAGTACGAATAAAAACGCTTATGTTGCCACCATATTATGAACCACTGTGAGTTAATAGAGAAATCATAGGTACACGAAAATACAACTCTCACAGGATATCTTGTTGTATGCGCACTCCAAATACATTTGATATGACATACCAAAAGGGGGGGGGGGAAAGTAAAGAAAGAAAGAAAGAAAAATTTACTTTACATATCGAAATTACATTTCTTTCAACCAAAACCAGCAAAAAACCTCATCAACTAGTTAATGTACCTTGTGTGGTTAGTGAACCCGTAAAAAGATGTGACAATTTGACTAGTTCTTGTCTTCGGTTTCTATTGGAGGCTGCGGGTGCAGCTATATTTGATATAGGGGATTAAAACTCTTTTGATTGCATTTCACTTCTTACTCTGCGAAATAGTAACCAATACAACATGTGTATGTGTGCAAGAACAATGCAATTGATAAAACCCCTCATCAACTTACACTGCAAATACGGGTGTGCTGCTTTCCCAAACCGTGTATGAATGAATCTTCATCTCTTATCTACATCATAATTTTTCTTCAAACAACCGAGGTGCTTGAACGAGCTATCCTCTGAGCTTCTTCCAAGTCCTTCAGAAACCTACAAATCCATGGCAAATAAATTTTGAACAATGTGTAAGCTGTGATGAATACAAAACGGTTACATTTTCTTCAACTGTCTACAATGCCACCAAAATCAATAAACTGACGAACTTGTCCGATAAGAATGCCTCTTCACTACTTTTAGAACTCCATCTCTGTCCTTTTAGGATGCAAATGTATATACTATATGGCCATGTTTGATAGCTTGCATTGTACAAAGTGTATTGTATTGTATTGTCATAATACAATATGGTGTCTGGTGCCACATTGACATATTATATAGGGGATCAAAATGTAATTTTTCAAAAATTAAGGAGTCAATATGTAAATTTTCAAAGTTTTTGGGATAATAATGTATTTTTTAACACTTTTGGGCTTAAAATATAATTCTATAAACTTTAAGAGGCCAACATATAATTTAAAAAAAAAGACAGGGACAAACTAAAATTTTGAAAAATTAAAGGTCAATATGCAATTTTTATTAAAAACATATAGATTTGCATTGTAACCTCTCATTTTTTAGACAACTACAAGTTCCGGCCCAACCCTGTACCGACCAGATCCCAATCAGACATGAACAATGAACCCGCTATAAAATAATACAATACACTCAATATACCAAAAATGAGTTGTCTTCTATAATAATTTATGATCCGTATTAACTTTATACAACATAATGGTCATACCAAACATTGTATAACTATATTATTATATAATATGATGCTCTAATACGAAGCAAAAACATGGCCTATATGTTTTAACACTCGCTGCCTACTAAGTGCAAACTTCTATTCTCTGGCCCAGCTTATGAGAAGGCTTCATTGTAAACGTTTTTGAAATTTGTTCAAGAACCAAGGTTACTATATGCATATGCAGATGCTGAGGCAAACTGGAGATGCATAAAAGTTCAGCCAAAGATAAAAGGGCAAACACAATTTGAGTTTCGTTGTGATAGGAAAGAGGACTAGTTAAACTAGCTACAAGTAATTTCAATGAATATAATATTGACCACTGAACCCATACCTCTTGGAATTGAGAACCACAGAACCGCCAAGTACAAAACGAGTTCCAGAATTGGTGGCATTTTGTAAAGCAACACAACGAGATTCCTCGTATGTTGTCCCACCAACAATGAAAATGACCACTTCCTGCGGCCTGCTTAAAAGAGCACACATCGTGTCCAAGGTTCAAATACACCGACAATAGTAAAGACCACACTTTTCGATCTTCTTTTTTTAAAAAACAATTAGCATAATTCCTATGATAAAGTTTGTCATTGCCATACAAGATAAATGATGAGCAATTTTGTTTACCTCAGAAGCATCTGGTAGAAAAGCAATACAACATTTTTCATATAGAAATCATTCATTCCACTCACAGAATTGCAGGTAGGATAGAGAGAAAAATCACACAACATTCATCTTCAAAAGAAAAGTCGGTACAACGACAAACCTGCCCTGTTGAAAATGATTTCCAATACATGGATAATCCACATCTCTCAGCCGTCCTTTAGTAATGCTTTCCATTGTTTGAAATAGGAGAGGTTGGTGTTGTGTGTAGACATTCTCAACCCCCTAGAATTCAAGTCCAACAACAATCCATAAGCATCTAAAATCAAAACCAAAAGCAGAAAGTATAATTTTCTTGGACATACCTTGAGTCCACGAGCCATATTACGAGCAATATTCAGAAAATCACGATTTCCATAAAGATCCCCAGTTCGTTTATCAACACCTGCTTGCTTCAAGAGGAACTGGACAAGCTGTAAACCACAACAGTCATTTCAGCAAAAATCACTGCATTTCTCATAAGACTAGTTTGCTTCTCTAATTGAGCTCTAGAAACGGGTTCAGTCTCCAAGAAACCCATATAAGTAAAAGGACCCAGAATTGTTGCTAGCATAATTATATTACCCCGGGTTTGTACTTGGGAGACCGAGAAGCCAATTTATTGAAAAGCTGCATCAGTTGAACAGGACTCTCCTTCTCATAGCGCAATGCATACAGCATCACAAGGCGCAAGCGATCGATATCAGATATATTTTCATTGTTCAAAAGATTTGTCACTGCCTACAAATAACATTTGGGAAGAAGAAAGGTCAATGCTCCATACTCATTCTGCTACCTTCTTATTTAAGTTTTCATGATACCACAGAACTTCACAGTGCTCATGTTAAAGTCAGTTTATACCAGTGGTAGAATAGTAATATTCTGAAGTTTGAAACAATAAATAGGCTTGTTAAGATGTATTCCACAGACAAGAAAGTGGAGAATAGCATAGTAGATGCAACATGGATTGTATTATCCAACATGCTCCCTTGAACATTATGTTACATTGTACTGTACACAACAATCCAATTTTAATGCTTCAAGCTTCAAAGATTTGGAGTCCTCAGGTCTGTTTTCTTCCAAATCTTTGTTTTCCAAATTCGTAGAACTCCCTAATGATTCTAATTTTTGTTCGTTTTCTTTTATTTAGAAAGCTCACTTTCCTTATAAAGATTGCAGCAAAGGAGACCTCTTTTGTCCATGTTTCAAGGTTGGTGTTTTCTTTGTAGATTGTGGCTGAGAATACAAATGAAGTTTTGTTTCTTCTCATAAACAAAACAAAAACCAAAAAGAGAAGAAAAAGAAAAAGAAAAACAGCTAACATTCGAACAGAACCTACAAAAACTTATTTTACATGTAGGGCTCGGGTAGTTATTCTTTCAACGCTACTTTATTTCTTTAGTAACACTGAGAGGGAGAAGCAAGTTGTCACTACCAGAAAGATGAAGATTTTTGAACTTATGAAAACATACCTATTCAAAACAGAAAAAAAAAAAAAAAAAAAAGGAGCATGTTTAGTGCATGCAAACCGTCATGTGTGTTGATGAACCAGATTGGTGTGAAGAAATGCCTTAAATGGGAATGCATTACAATTTCACAAGCCATTTTTAGTGTATGCAAACCAAGGAAATGGCATAAAAAGAGCACGTTTACGACATAAAGTTCTTCTAATTATACATTTGTTTCATACTAGAAATGTTATTCGATGATAGAAAGGAGGCAAAGAAGATAAAAAAGCAGAAGCAAAGTAGTTTCAGATATTAGAAAATCAACTGCTACATATGATGCCAAAGCAAACATAATGTAAAGGGAAAAAAATGAAAAGAATCTTTTACAGTACCTCAAAAGCTGCCACTTGTCCCCCATTACAAGCCAATTCCTGTTCCGTTTGTGAAACTAACATGAGTTTTCTCTCTTCAACTATTTTACTCATTTCTGTGACCAATGTCACATGCTTTGAAATATTGCCATGCATTTTCCTGTACTCAGGGTAGTTGTCAACAAATTTTGCCATGTCCTCTGCCAAAAGCTCAAGTATTTAAAGATTAAATACAATTCAATGATTCACACTCTCGTGCTATTAGTTAGAAGTCACAGCACCTAATAAATTGTGAATTTTCAAAACTTTCTTATACAGACCTATTGTCTGGATGTTCTGGTTGCTTTTTGCAGCTTGTTGAAATTCATCCACCAACCGTTTGATGTTCATTCCAATATCTCCAAAGTTCTCATACATGTTAGACTTGAAAAATGAATCTTGTTCTGATGAGAGCACAACCTCCTTTAAGCACAAAAAGAGAAAAGAAAATGCATTAGTAAATCAAATCACAAGAGATATATATGGTCCGAAGGAATTCTAATGCTAAACCTCTTGATCTTTCGGAAATTTCCCCAAGCTTCTTAAGTCCACTTTATTATCTTGAATGCCAATCAATTCATGAACCATGGCCTACAACATATAGCAGAATAAATGAGCTTGACATGATATTCATAAAGTCAGTCATCAGATTTTTTGGTAGGAAAAAAAAAAGAGAAAAAAAAAATCCTCATAAATGTGCCTGTGGTGAAACAGTAATCATTATCAGAATTACCTGATAAGTCCACTGATTCAGCAATGGAGTTACAGGGTCATCGCTCCTATCAAGAACCAGTAACAATGGAGAAATTTCTGTCCTTCTGAAATCAAAAAGACCACTTTCCTGCTGGTACATTAGCTTCTGTTACATCCCAAAATAAATTATCAGTTTTGTAATGCCCCTAAAAGTTCACGGAAAGATTCCACAGGCTATCAAGTTGCATTAAGAGGCATTATCATATACAAAACACAATAAAAATTCTATCCAGACTCTGGAGAAGTATGTATAAAAATATGTACCCTTAACACAAAAAACTCATGTCCAAATCAGTTTAAAACATTTATAAAAAAGTTAATATGTGAACAGTTTGTATCTTCTTTATGCTTTTCAAGGACTCCCAGTCCATCTCTTTGTAAATTTTACTCCATTGATATATCAATGAAAATTGTCATTTCTTATTAAAAGTAAATAAATAGATAAACATGTTGATATGTCGATCTAAAAGTCTCGCATTTCACAATTATACTTACGGATGTTTCCTGTGCAATTCGCTTGGCAACATCAGATGTCCTTTGATATCGAATAATAGGTCTTCGTTTCATTGCCAGAAAAACAGCTGCAATACCATCAACAACTCGGTCACAGAAATGCTGCAAATTTCCAGGATCTACAACTGCTGGGAGCATATAGGTGTGATTTGACGGAATATTCAGAGTGAAATGGTAAGGATCAACAGCAACAAAATCAGCATAGAACTCCTGCATATCAGAAGAACCATAATTGTGCAGAACATCAACATTGAAAACATCAAACTATAAATATGAGGTGATATGAACTAATCTACATCGTTACCTTAAAGTTATTAAGTTCAAACTAATATTTGAAATTAACTTAAATAAAATCTGTAGTGAAACAAAAAAAAACAAAAAGAGAGACAATCACGACTAACTATGACTATATGAATAATCCGATATAACTTTAAGTATTAAGCTTTAGTGCATATCATATTGAATATTATCTAGTCATGAAACAGGGAAAAAAAAAAGATAATAAAGACTCAGTTTAAAGAAGAAACAGTTCCCAGAATTTATGATACTATATTTCGGTGCCAGACTTCTTTCCTCTCTCCGGTTTTTTTTTTTTTTTTTTTCTCTACAGTCACAATGTTAGATTCAGACCTCTGTAATAATAAAATTTCAAGCAAATCAGAACTAGACATAAAGAATCCAGAAGTACAGCAACTAAACTGCCAAATAGCCAACAAGGAGTTACCTGAACTTGCTGGACAACTTCTAGTTCATCTGAATCAGCCAAGATATGAATTTGAGTATCCTTCAATATGTTGGAGAAAACTGTAAATTCAATATGTGATAAGAAGGGGATTCAAGCAATAAGTAACTTTTGCCAACAAAAGTCCTAAATGGTGAGGACAACTTCAAGATAATATTACGCATCTACATTCTTAGTTCCAAGCAAAACTAGAAACTCACATAGGTGGTACTCTCCAAATCTAGGGCTAGCCAACTGACGCCGCAGATGCTGGATGTTCTCTGAGGTGGGTTGAAGGAAGTAAACAGCTTTGAGATGGGACATCGACTCCCTCGATAATGAAGTCGATTCTATTAATTCTACCAAGAAGACCTCTTTCTGAAGAAGCTCTGACTGTGAATACACAACACTCACTGTACTGACCTGCATCTCAATAATAAGATATCGTTTTCAATCATCGAAACCAAAATTCTCCAACTACCTACCTTATTGACACAATTCAATCCTACAATGCTAAAATATGTACAAAACATAAGATTTACCATTTTATTCTAAAAACTGAGCCACTAAGCAACATAAGCATAGCATGCAACCGCTGACTCTTCATGATTCCAATTTACATCGTCGTTCACACTATTTCGTTTTGTTGACCATAAACAAAACATACGAGACCATTCTCACATTAGCTAGTCCTCATCCCGTAAAAAGAGAAACTAAACAGCAAACCCCAAGTTAACATATAGAAATTTCAATTTTACGAAACAAGTAAATCTACCACCGCTGGTGGTGGGGTGTGGCAAGGATGTCTGCCCTGAGTTTTCCTCATTCACAGCCCAAGGTTCAAATCCCTATGCCCACACAAAAAGAGTTCCAACCTTAAAAGTGGCAATGGTCAACTATGGTGGGTATCAAGGGCCAGTGGTGGACAGGTGAAACTTGGGTTGTTAACGGGTGGAGAATAGGCTTAGGCCCGACGAAACTATTGCGTCGGTGGGACCAGTTGATTAGTGCTGGTTGGGGTGGGAGGACACTAACAATCCCCTTTCTTGATTAGCCGCCCCCCCCCCCCAAAAAAAAAAAGGCAAATCTAAACCCTAACTAACTCACATTCATTGAATCAAATTGAGAAATGTCAATAAACTTTTAAACAACTCCGCAGAGATTAACAAGGACTAATTTCAAATAATTATTAAAGTTAACCCAAGAAGTATATTCTCCACTTAATTGCTCAGAATTCACAACGAAATAAACAGATGTTGAAAATCTGAACTCGCATTGCTCCTAACTGAACTCTGAACCCCATGTTGTTTCTTAGACATTTATAATTCAACAAAAACATCAGAGCCTAAATACCACCAAATTGACCAGACAAAACTGATAAAAGTACAGAAATTTCAGATTTCTCAGACGAGAATGTATTCCACGAGTTTCCCGGTAACCAAACAGGTACTAGCTTCAATCGTCATCACAAAAATGAATTGATTGCCAAAAAAAATAAAGAAATGGAAATGAAAAAGGATGGTATGAATATGATCGTACGGTATGAGAATCGAGAATGAGAACTTTCATGCCGGAGATGTCCTGAAGCATCCGATTGACGTAATCGCGCGCGGCCGAAACCAGCACCATTTTTTCCGATCTAAGATTTGCGAAGAACTTTTTGCAGTGGTTGTGGAATTTCAAGAAGTAAGCGTCGGAAAAGAATTAACGGAGACGGACACAGATTCAGAATCTAAGATCTGCTAACGACGACGGAATAAGCAAGAAAGGACCTAGCAACGTCGTCTCGACGTATAAGAACTCTTTCACGAATTATGGCTTGGTAGTGGTATCTGAAAAAAAGTAGATATTATAAAAAATAGTTGAATATTTAGTAAATTATAATTATAATAGTTACGTTAGTTTTAAAATTAATATAATAGTATTTAATAAATTATAAAGTTAAATTGTTGTTGATAGTTAAAAATTAAGATAATATTATATTATACTATAATAATATATATAATTATAATATAATATATATTTATTATTATATTAATATAATAAAAAAATGTTATTATATAATATATTATATAATTATGATATATAATATAAT
>NW_010367286.1:53753-64116 GCF_000414095.1 Morus notabilis | reverse complement strand
ATTATAATTATAATATCATATTATTAAAATAATTATAATATTATTATCATATCATATTATATGATAAAATAATAATATTAGAGTTATTAATATAATTATGATATTATTTGTTACAATATTACTATTATATTATATTATATTACGCGTCTGAATTTTAGATCAAGAAGATTGTAAATTTTAAATTTCATTAGGGGTATTATGGGTATTATGAAAGTTTCATTAATTATATTATGTTGATTTTTGCACAATCTAAAAGTTAAAGTTATCTTTAGGCTGCTTCTGATTTTGGTTGTAGATTCTTGAAAAATTCTTCAAAAAGTAATTTTAAGTAGGTTTACCAAACACTAAAATTAACTTCTGCTACAAATAGAAGTTGATTTTGAGAGGAAAAAACAATACCAAACAAAGCCTATGTCTATGCGTGCGAGAATGGTTATTTGCACTATTAGTCCTTAAAACTCTTTTTTTTGGGAGTCCCTATACTTTTAGTATTATGACATTTTGACCCCTTTTAACTTTTAATTTTGATAGACACAATAGTCTCTAAATTTTTATTTTTTGACAGTTTTGATCTGTTATAGTAAAATTGATGAACGATTTTTAAAATTAAACATAAATAATCACATTCTTATTGCATAATAACCGAAAATTTTACCTAAATAATTACGATAAGTACAAAGTGTTATAATTTCAACATATGTACAACACATAGTTGTAAAAACTCAACTTCCAACGGTATATTGAATTAGATGATAGGTTATCTAAAGAAGTCCGCTATATAGGTAGTTACAAAACCTTTAGTGGCTATTGCAAAAATTTCTTAACTCGAAGGCTTTTTGGTACGTTTTTTTTTACAACTCAAATTTAAATTTAAATTCTTTTTATGTGAGAAAACACAGTTGTAAAAAATTGAATTTGAATTTAAATTTTTATAAAAGAAAACACCGTAACAAAAGAACTTGAGTTGTGATTTTTGTCCATTGTTACTAATATTCAATTTCTTCTTCAGCAAGAGGACGCAATGGTTGAATACTAATTTTTGTGAAAGAAATTATTATTCTAAAATAAAGCGTAATGAATCCATATTTTTACAAACTCGGGCGTGGATGAAGAGGTAAAGGAATCCACAATTCCACCATAAATGGTCATATATCAACAGAAAGCAAGCAAAACATTTGTGGTGACGATCAATTTAATTAGGCAATTTCTTCACGCTTAGATCATTCAAAACCAACCACTTGCCGTTTTACTTTGAGAAACAGTCGATGACTGAAAAAAAAAGATTGCCATTAATATACCTGTTAGCACATTTCAGGAATTTTTTCACCTTATTCATGTACGAGTATGAAACAGAAAGACAAACTAACATAACGTAACCCCCTAAAAACAACAAAGAAACAAAGTTGTTGTGAAGTTCTATTATAATTAACATCTCAAGAAAAACATGGTACAAAATTGTTGTTAGTTAATTTCTAGCTTCTTCAAATTGACCACTGACCAGTCTATGATTATAATTCCTTGGCTGAGATCAAAACAATAACTAATAATAAACGAAATGAAGTTCCGGTGATCTTTAGATTATATGCAGATTCTGAGGTGCCTATTTTCATTCCTTGGTACTGTTTTTGCTTCCCTTCTCACATTTTTTTTTTTTTTTATCTCTTTCATGTTTCAGGCTTTATATTTCTGCGTTTTGTTGCTTTCTAAATCCGAAACAGACGGAGTGTTGCTGCTGAATTGAGAAATATGAAAGGATCTTCTTCTCCTAGTCCGGTTGAAGCCCGCCACCGTTTGTCTTCTCCGGCAAAGTCTCTCTCTATGCCTCTCATTTCTTTTTTCTATGTTGCTTACAAATTGTAGCCGTTGTGATAATTAATTTTCTTTTTCCCCCCGTTTTAACTGGTTAACTCCATTAATTTACACAGATATTTTGTTTCACCAATCAAGAAATAACAAGTTGATTGTAGCATTTGTTGGACAAGGACAACGGAGTCTGGTTAACACCACTCATTAGCTTAGTAATTTTGTTTTTTAATGCTTACGCAAATAGCATATCTATGGCAATAGCTGTACAAACTCTTTCGCCCATATTGTAGAATGTTTATCAGCCTTCGATGCAAGAATTGGTTGAGAAAGATGAGAATTAAAAAGTTGCCTCCGATTGAACCTGGAAATAAAGCATCCTATTGATCCGTAACATGCGTCCTACTTTTAAAATATTTGTCATAAACGACATAGTCGTCTATGTTTGTGATCCATGTCCTACTTTATCGGTATTATCAAATTGTGTCCGGTGAATATAACATAGGCTGTGAGGTGGGAATGTTTGAAAGGGAATATGTAAATTGGAATTCATAGGTTTGAACTCTCTTGTATGTGTTTCAGTTTCACCTTAATATTTGTGAAAGTGAAAATATAACATATTTTGAAAGAAAAATACGTAAGCATCACTCTTTATGTCATTTTATTCATTCACTGTTTGACATGTGGACTCTACTAACATGATATACTATTATTTAAATAAAAAATAGATAATAAAATCTACATGTTAAACAATGAATGCAGAGAGTGACAGAAAAAGTTATCCTATCACTTCTCTATTTACGAATAGGACAGTTATATAACATCATGGTCTAATTTTTTCGCTTTACTAAGTAGTGAATGGGTGACAAAGATAATTTGTATTTGTAAAATTTGTGAAACTAATTAGAAAATGGAATTTTTTTGGATAACATTGTTCATTCGTTTGTAGCTCCCTTTGCCTTTACTTCAACTTGCTATATACAAGGAAATCAATCCTCAATTCCTCATGAATACTTTGTTGTTATAGTGAAGACCCGAATAAAAGAAGATTACAAAGAAATAAAGCTCTTGGGCATATTGGAAAGGCACTCGACATTAGACCCGTTCAAGCTCGGAGTTTAAAGTGCAAGCCAACTTTAAAAATTGTGCTTTTCATTATAACGCTGGGGCCTTTTGCTGTGACGCTCCTCCTTTCTCCAGAGATTTATAATACAGAACGTCTATCAAATTCTCTATCCTGGTATGTTCAATTTGTTACGTCTTGTGTTCCGGTTTTCTCAAGGCCAGTTTAGTATTGTTTACTTAAAAAAATAATAATAAAAAAAACCGAAAGAAAAAAAGAAATCTGATTCCGAGCTTCTCAAAACTGATGCGAGAAGTAGTTGGATTATACAACTATGACTTTCCGAATCTTTTACAGCAGGTTATGAAGTAATCTACTCAAACGACTAGGAATCAGGTGTAGAATTATCACTAGACTATGTCTGCAAGTTGCAACCATGTTGCTGAAATTCTTTGAAAGATGCACAAAAACAATCCTTAAGTAGCTCTAAGCCTTAGCAAAACCCTTTCCACGTTTTGATGGTTCAACTTAAGGATGGAACCCCTTGGTCAAATTCTGTGTCCAAATATGAAAACGGTCATGTCATCTTGTCTCATCTTAAACATTCAAAAACAGAAAGTTACAAGTCAGAAACTAATGAGTAGTTCTTAAACTTACTTGACGAACTTGGGCATCAAATTTGACAAAGAATTGCGAAACTCAAGCAACCACTTGAATCTTAGTTTTCATCCAAACATGGAAGTTAATTCATATTAGGTATTGTCCCGGGACAATAGTATATAGTACAAAATGTAAAGTCCACCTTCTAAAACCACCAGGACTGATTAGTCACCTAAAACTTCTGGACGCGGGGGACGACAACCATGAACCATTCAGCGTTCAAATAGAGCCTTTTAAGCCATGCAATGCCACGTATTGTAAAGCGTGCAATTTTCCTTCTTGTTAAGTGTAATGTAGCGAACAACGTTTATTGTACGCAGGCCTACTTCTATAGAGAGATGGAAAATGGAGGACAATACTGCTGCTGCAGATGTACGTTATATATCGTCTCTAGACATCAACTGGGACCAGATATCAGACATCATAAAGAACATGTTAACGGACAAAGATACATACAAGGGAATTGGCCTATTAAACTTCAATAACAGTGAAATTAATCGGTGGAAGGAAGTAATACCTGATCATGCTGAGCACGTTGCCCTGAAACTAGATCCGGTATCGAGCAACACAACTTGGGAATCGCTCTACCCTGAATGGATAGATGAAGAAGAGCAATTCAATGTCCCTACTTGTCCTGCTCTACCCAAAATCCAAGTTCCTGAAAAACCCGGAATCGATCTTGTTGCTGTGAAGCTTCCCTGCAACAAGAGAGAAAGTTGGTCAAGGAACGTGGCTCGCTTGCACTTGCAGCTTGAAGCAGCAAGAATTGTCGCAAACACTGAGGAGAATCGTGCAGTGCGTGTGCTTTTGTTGACTGAATGCCTCCCCATTCCAAATCTATTCACTTGCAAAGATCTTGTCGTCCGAGAAGGGAATGTATGGCTATATGAACCAGAACTAAGTAGGTTGAAAGATAAGCTACAGCTCCCAATAGGATCATGTGAACTTGCAGTTCCTCTCAAGCCTAATGGTAATCAAACTTAAACCAGTGGCTCATTATGCATACTTCACTTGTTTCAATTCTCTCTGTCCCTTTTTTTTTTTTTTTTTGAAGAATTCTCTCTTTATATTTGGACATCCTTACTTGTCATGAGTGGAAAAAGGAAAAGCTATTTCCTCCATGGTATTGTTTCCGATTCACTTGAAATAAATCACAAAATTACTTCTGTAATCTTACTAAATTTTAATTAATAGTTTATACGCGCAAAGATATTTTAAAAGTTAGTAAGCACTGTGATAAATACTTAACAATCATAAATACAAAATACGCAAAGCAATAACCTCTATGGAGCTAATCTAATCAGACAAGAAATTACACAGGTTTACTACTTTCACCAAGCTCATTAACATTTTACTTTTAGAAATCAAATCGTATTGTATCTATCGTTAGAGAAAAAATTGTGATGATTTTTTGTTTTAAGCAGAAAACTTCCACTCAGAGAGATCAGCATACCGGGAAGCCTACGCGACAATCCTTCACTCAGCCGAGGCGTACGTCTGCGGAGCCATTGCCGTGGCGCAGAGCATCCGAAGAACCGGTTCCACGCGAGACCTCCTGATTCTCGTCGACGAATCGATTGGCGAACATCACCGGCGAGGATTGGAACTCGCCGGATGGAAGATCCGGACAATCCGACGGATCAGAAACCCCAAAGCCAAACGCGGCCTCTACAACGAGTGGAACTACAGCAAATTCCGACTCTGGCAACTCACCGACTACGACAAGATCATCTTCCTCGACGCCGACCTTCTCGTGCTCCGCAACATCGATTTCCTCTTCGGATTTCCAGAGATTTCAGCCTCCGGAAACCACGCGGCTCTGTTCAACTCGGGAGTTATGGTGATCGAACCATCAAATTGCACGTTCCAGATGCTTATCGACCAAATCAACGAGATCGAGTCCTACAATGGCGGCGACCAAGGGTTTCTGAACGAGATCTTCACCTGGTGGCATCGAATTCCGCGGCGGATGAACTTCCTGAAACATTTATGGAGAATCGATGACGAAAGGGAGAGAGAGATGAAGAATCGCTTGTACCGATCAGATCCTCCGATTCTCTACGTCCTCCATTACTTGGGGAGAAAACCTTGGGTCTGCTTTAGGGATTACGATTGCAATTGGAATGAGAAGTACGCGACGAAATTCGCGAGCGATGATGCGCACGAGACGTGGTGGAAAGTGTTCGATGAAATGCCTGAGAGACTGAGGAGATTCTGTTTGCTAAGTGAGAAGCAGAAGGCGAGGTTGGAGTGGGACCGGCGACGAGCGGAGAGAGCGAATTACAGCGACGGACACTGGAAGATTCAGATCAAAGACAAGCGATTGAAGACTTGCGCTGAGGATTTCTGTTTGTCGGAGAACGTTTTATGACGTGCCCCCGATTTAATAAATTGTCCCTAAACTTTTAATTTTAATAACCAATCTCATGAATTTACTTGACAGTTACAATTAAGTACATTTCACAAATAGCCATCATAAAACTAACGGAATTAGACAGGTGCAAATCACGTGTGCCATTTTTGCTTGGGATTAAAACATCTTTGTGTTAAAAATTATACTTTTAATTTTTAATCTTATAAATATATACTTTTAAATTATATTTAATATACAAATTTATACCTTTTTATAGTCAATCTCAATTTTAACTTTTAAAATATCTAAAATACTCTTGAATAAAAATGATAAATGAAAAAAAAATCAAATTACAATTTTGACCTCAAAAATATTCAAAATACCTTCAAATGGGTTTTTTGTGTCTTTTATTTTTATTTTTAGTAATGTTAGAAAGTTTTAATTTTCTTTTTTCTCTTTTTATTAAGAATAATTTTATCATTTTAAAGGTCAAAATTAATTGTTGACCGAAATAAGGTATAAATTTGTATATTAAATATAATTTGAATGTATACATTTAATGAGATTAAAAACTAAAAGTATAATTTTTGAATAAACCATAAATACAGGGTATAAAAATATAAATATCTCAAAACAAATCCCCCCTCGTGGTTATCACGTGGTAGTCCTAAAGAATGAACTTATACACAAACACATACAAGGCACAAGAGCACCAAACACCGTCTTCCTGCTTCAAGGACGACTACTTCATCGCCACTTGCTTCTAACCCTCATCAAGCTTCGCATCACCAACATCAACTCCGACCTCGTCTTCTATGTCCTTTGCACCTGCCCCAAGTTTGGACCTAATCACACACTTGAAAGGAAAGCAACACAATCACATACTTTCTCCTAAGTGGGTCTCACCTCTTTGTGTCTATGGAGATAAATCCTCATCCTGATTTGAATCTGTATTTTTTTCTTTCTTTATTTTTTTTTAAAAAGAGAAGGCATATAATCAAGTACAATAAAGACCATATTAAAGCCCTTCGATCACACTGTACCAGTAAAGAAACAGTAGTGCCCGTACCATAAACTTGCCCTTCCAATATGATTGACAAATAAAAATTGGTTTCAAAGAGAAGATTCATGTCATTTCCACCAACTCGCCTAAAGAAGTCTAATTGTTATACGATGAAAAAACAACACAATCAGATCATAAGACATAAAAAGAGCAAAAAAACCTATGCTCAGAAGAGGAAAACAAGAATAATGACCGGAGTAATGTAAAGTTGTTCAAAAATTACCTGGTGAATTAAAAGAGAAGGAAAAAAATAATAAAATGTAAAGTTGTTCAAAAATTATCTGGTGAATTAAAAGAGAAGGAAAAAAATAATAAAATGTAAAGTTGTTCAAAAATTATCTGGTGAATTAAAAGAGAAGGAAAAAAATAATAAAATGTAAAGTTGTTCAAAGACTACTAAATGGATTAGAAGAGAAAGAAAAAACAACAATATCACAAACAATGTGTCTACGTCTTGTATCCAAACAAAGTGAAAGAACTGGACAAAATGAGAATACCAAATGAACAATGAAATGTACGGTTTTATTTGCACATAAATGACGAGAAAATCCCAGGGCAAGAACAAATGAAGGAATAAGAAATTGAGGACAAAAGTGCACCATCAGACTATAAGACAGTAAAAGTTTAAAAATATTACAAAAAGAAAGGAAAAGGAAAAGACGGAAAAAAAGAGGACAAAGTGCACAAGTCAAATTCAAGGAATAAAACAAATTAAAAAGTAACAAAAAAGAAGATATTATATAGAGGAATAAGTTTCGATTCTAGTACTTAAAGTAGAAATACCAAAAATTCAAAGTAAATCAAAATCATAGATAAATATCATAAATAAGTTGAAATCAAATAAGAGACTTTTTTCTTTTTTCCTTCCCCTTCAACTTTTGGTATAAAAGGATAAGAATATGATGGGAAAACAACGGAAAACAGGCCTAATGTACATGTAAATGACTTTTGAATGAATTTGTATTTTTTCTCATAAAAAAATACACGTAAATTAAAAATGATTATAATATCATGATTATAATTTATGAACCAAATGTCTTCTAAAAGATTCAAAGAGAGAACATAACCTAGGGCTCCACTTACACAAAAATGACCGAAAACACCCAACCTAAAACAAATAAAAGGATAAAAGATCCGGGCAAAATGGTACAATCAACCTATCAAAGAAGACCAAATAGTCCCTACACAGAAAAGACATGAGAAGAGAAAAAGGGCAAAATTAACATTTCATTGTACAAACAACAATAAAATGAGTGTGTCAACAGTAAATCCCAACTCTCTTTTTAGTATATTTATAAAGTGTACAATATCAATTAGACTTTCATAATTTTCCAAGCAAATATATATATATATATAGATTTCAAAATTCATAGCAGAAAAAGTTAAATTCCGAAATTAGTGCTTATAAGAAGTAATGCATCTTCCCTAAAAATAAATAAAATAATATATAAAATCAAAAATAAATAAATAACGCCTCGGTCAATCTTTCACCGCATTTTTAGTTACAAAATCAATGCGGCATCTAGTTGAATTGATGATGAAATCTCGTTGGTCTAATTCAAAGACTTATCTACATAAATTACAAGAAGATTTTGATCACTAATAATATGAGGATTGAGGATACATAATAAAACGTTTGTAAATCCTTTGTTTATTGATGTAAGAGTAAAACCTCATTGTTCCAGGGGAAAAAAAAAAGAAGAGTCTTCCAAGTCTTCCATTTTTTTTTTTTTTTTGATAATTGGACAGACTTGTTCGTTTTTTGTGAATATAAAGGAAAAGTTGACCGAGGAGGGAAACAAATTCCCGTATTTACTTTTTTATTTAAATTCATTCGTCTTTCGCTGCATTCCAAATCATATTGGCCTTATTATTCATATACCATCATGTAAGCAAAGAATAAATTAACTAGAGTCTTTAGTTTTATTCTCATATTTATGATTCTGATCTGATCTCAGGGTCAGGCGCTGATGAGCACATTGAACTATCCATGTGGCTGAGAGCCCTCACAGCCCAGGCACAACGACGCAATTATCAGGGGCGCGCTCTACCACTGAGCTAATAGCCCGTCGTGCGGGCCTCCCGCTGGGGGCCCGCTATGAATAAACAGTCTTTATAGATGTTAAGTCCTTCTTTTTTTTTTTTTTTTTTGTCTATAGAGAAATTAAGTCCTCAAATTAATTACCTAAGAAATATCTTCAAATTATTATTTTTTTTACAAAATTTCAAATTAACATTATTCCCATCCCCCTATGCTAATCACATTAAAATTATATAAAAAAAAACATGAACTTGATAAATATGTAGCACTCGAGGCTAGTTCAAGTAATTAAAGCATCGTTCACTTCGCGGATTCAAATTTTCAATTTAAGCTGATATGTGACATTTTCTGAGAGCTTTTCACTGTAGCATAAAAGGCTAGTTTAACTCAAAAACTACACTCAAGTCACACTCCAAAAGAACATGTCCTAAAGTGTGTGAATATATACTATGTGAGTAAAACATACTTATTATTATTATTATTATTAATCTAAAAATATGAAAATTAGTTACAAAATCTAAAAACGTGACAAAATAAATGCAAAGGTTATTTTAGGGTTGCTAAGAAAGGTAATTAAAAAAATCAGCTATATAAGTGATATTTAAACAACTAAAGTTTGATTCGAGTTTTTACTTCGAGTTGAAATGTGATTTTATATGAGAATTTTTTACTGCAATAAAAAAATTAAATATAACTATTTTTAAAATTTATTTACTGCATTAAAACTCAAAATTTAAATTTAAATAAATAAAATAAATGGAATCTTATTTTTCTCGTTCGTTTTGCTGATTCGAGTTTAGAATTAGAGTTGAGATGTGATTGTATGTGAGAGCTCTTTACTGTAGTAAAAAAGTTAGATGTGAATGTTTATGAGAATTTTTTACTGTAATAAAACTCGAATTCTAAACTCGAATCAGCAAAATAAATGAGGCCTTCATCCCTCAAACATAAGTCAAATTGTGTAATTATTACAAAAAAAAAAAAGTAAGATTTTGCCTTCTCAGTTAATTTGCGGCGTCTTAGATTGACCAGTCTGTCTACATTTTAGTTTTACCTAAAAACTAAGACGACTTAACCCAACACCAACTCTGTCCTAAAACACACGAACACACCTTCCCTCCGCAACTCACTCTCCCCACAGATCACAGACCGTACACTTCTCGTTTTCCTTCTTCACTTTTTGTTTTTCTCTTCTTTTCCCATCCCATTTATTTTCTCATTTCTTTCTATTTTTTTCCTTTTTTCAGAAATGAAAAATATTCTGTGGTTCATAAATCAAAATCAGATGTTGCTACTGAATCCGGAAATATGAGAGGACCTTCCCCTAGTCCCGTTGAGCCACGACTCCGTTTGTCTGCTTCATTAAAGTCTCACTCTTTC
>NW_010367286.1:5745-53722 GCF_000414095.1 Morus notabilis | reverse complement strand
TTATTTTAAATCCATTTCATTTTCTTGCTTTTATGTTCTGAGTGTATAATTTTAGTTGGTGATTGTGAGGATGTTGATTTTCATTTTTTTTTTTTTTTTCTGAAAGTGTTATTACTTTAACATCTGAAGTAACTCTCACGAATGTAGTCTTATTCTGAATTTTTCTTTTTCTTTTTTGTTTTTATAGCATGTTGTGCTCTACATGATATGGTTCGCTTAGGATAGTTCTTGATTTCTTAGAAAATTGTTGAAGAATAAGTACGATTCAGTGCAATTCTTTTTCTGGGCAGATTCTGATTTTTTTTCTTATTTTAATTGGGCGTAATAATCGGTAGTTATTCTTAATATCTCTTCCATCATTTGATCTGGCTGCCAAAGGGTTTTTATTTTTTTTTATTTTTTTTGCCTTTTCTCTTTTTGTATTTTGTTGAAGTCCATGTACTTTTGCATTTGCTCATGGATTCAAACTGTGACATTTTAAGTACTGTTGATTTGCGTTATAGTGCATTTTTTTTTTCTTCCCTAATGACTAATCTGTATGCAACTCGGGCCAATCTGTGAATCCTTGGAGATAAAAGAAAATAATAATAATAATAAATCATAGTTTCTGAATTCTGATATTTTTTCACCCTTCTGTGTTTGTCATGTTTCTTGTACATGTATAATATTGGTGTATGTTTGTGTATTTGTGCTTCTCATCTATATCTCATGTATGCATCAAATTACTTTTCTTTTTTTTTTTTTCCTCTGGATGCATCAAATTGTACTTGGTGTTGATGGAGCTTGTGAATCTAGAACTTACTTTAGACGCTTTTTTTTCTTTTTTTTTTTCCTTGGGTTACTTGTCTGTAGTGTACCAGCTGAATGATGATCTTCACGTTTATATTAAGGAAAATCAATAGCCACTGTGATAGCTATAACATGATGCAGAACCTATTCTATATGTCTTTATTTGTCTCTTAACATTACATTCCTCGACTTCAACCCTCGCTGTGAGATCTGAAAACGGAGAACAAGAGAATGTTTGAATTGTAAAAGAAAGTTGCTGAGTTTTGCTGTGTACTACTAGTCTATGATGTTCTGGGATGGTGTTGGTTGTCTTCAATTTCGCTATTCCCCGGTTACGCTTGGCATTTTCTTTTACTGCAACGAAAATCCTCACGTAGTCGTCATTACTTTTTACAGTGAGGACTCAAACAAACGAAGATCCCACAGAAATAAAGTTTTTGGCCATATTGAAAAGGCACTCCGGATTCCTGTTCAAGATCGGAATTTAAACTACAAGCCTACCTTGAAGCTTGTGCTCGTCATCATAACATTAGGCACCTTTGTGACACTCTTCCTTTCTCCAGCAATTTATCATACAGAGCATCTATCGAACTCTCTATCCTGGTATGTTGTATTTGCTACTTGTCCTTTCATTTCTTGTTGCCAGTCTTTACTTTTTTTTGTTCATTTGGTCCAGTCGTCGCCTAGCTTACAGGAGTAGCGTTTCCATTTTCCGTTTGAAGCTTTAATTAACTACTCACTTGAGCATTTTAGTTTCCTTCAAAATGTCAGGTTCTTAATAAATTTATGTGCTGTGGACTCTCTATTGCATATTTATTTTCTTGTTGAATCACAAAAGCCAGTGTTTTCAACTAAAAATCTTTAGAACATCCAAATTTTCCTTGATGTTACATCTTGATGGCCACTGCACGCAGGCCTGCTTCTCAAGAGCGATCGATAGGAGAAGGCACTGTTGTAGATTTACGTTATTTATCACCATTAGACACCAATTGGGACCAAATATCAGACGCCTTAGATAAGCTGACAGACAAGGATACATACAAGGGGATTGGATTGTTGAACTTTAATAACAGCGAGATCAAACAATGGAAGGAGCTGATACCTGATGCCGAGCATGTTGTTCTGCATTTGGACCGTGTGTCCTTCAACACAACATGGGAATCGCTATACCCTGAATGGATTGACGAAGAGGAAGAATTTGACGTTCCTACTTGTCCTTCTCTACCCAAGATCCAATATCCAGGAAAACCACGACTTGATCTTATTGCTGTCAAGCTCCCCTGCAACAAGTCGGGGAGCTGGTCAAGAGATGCGGCCCGATTGCACCTGCAGCTCGAAGCAGCAAGACTTGCTGCATCTTCCAAAGGGTACCATCCAATGCTTGTGCTTATGGTGACTGAGTGCTTTCCGACCCCAAATCTGTTTACTTGTAAAGATCTTGTTGTACGAGAAGGGGATATTTGGCTATATCAACCAAATCTTAATAAATTGAGAGAAAAAGTACAACTTCCAGTTGGGTCATGTGAGCTTGCAGTTCCTCTCAAGGCTAAAGGTTAGACTTAAACCATGCACTTTTTACGCCGCTTTTATAGACTTCTCCCTTTGATATTCCAGTATAGTTTTTAGTGCCTTGATTTCTACTAGTCCATCACTCGATTCATTTTAATTTTTCTTTTTCTTTTTTTGCCTTCCCTTTTCCAAGATGTGTTCAAAAGTTTAGCTTACATTAGTGAATACATATATAGATACAACGACCTTCACAAGAATGTGAAGAACAGATAATTAAAATGAATAGAACATGCTTTTCTGGGTTTCTCTCTGAATGACATGAAGACGCTTATCTATTACTCAAATGACCTATAAAGATAATGAGCTGATCAAAATCATTTGGGAATCCTTTTATATAATTTTTTTTTTTAATTTTCAGTTTAACCTTTCCAATTGTTTTTCTTATTTAAGAAATGAATGAATCATGCCTTGCAAGTGAGAAGTAACCAAATATTTCATAAGCAGAGAACTTTCATTCTGAAAGAGCACACCGGGAAGCATATGCAACAATCCTACACTCTGCCCATGTATATGTTTGTGGGGCCATTGTTGCAGCACAAAGTATTCGCATGGCTGGTTCAACACGAGATCTCGTGATTCTTGTTGATGAAACAATTAGTGACTATCACCGAGGAGGGTTGGAGGCTGCCGGGTGGAAGATTCACACGATCAAAAGGATCAGGAACCCAAAAGCAGAACCAGAGGCATATAATGAGTGGAACTACAGCAAATTCCGTCTTTGGCAGCTCACAGAATATGACAAGATCATCTTTATTGATGCTGACTTGCTTATACTTAGGAATATCGATTTCCTGTTCGAGATGCCAGAAATATCAGCCACAGGAAACAATGCTACGCTGTTCAACTCAGGTGTGATGGTCATTGAACCGTCTAATTGTACCTTTCAGCTGCTAATGGATCACATCAATGAAATTGTGTCCTACAATGGTGGGGACCAAGGGTACCTCAATGAAATCTTTACATGGTGGCATAGAATTCCGAAACACATGAACTTCTTAAAACACTTTTGGGAAGGCGATGAACCGGAGAAGAAAGAGATGAAAACTCGCCTCTTTGGAGCTAATCCTCCAATCCTTTATGTCCTACACTATCTGGGTAATAAACCATGGATTTGCTTCCGGGACTACGATTGCAACTGGAACGTAGACATTTTGCAAGAGTTTGCGAGTGATGTTGCGCATAAGAGATGGTGGAAAGTGCATGATGCAATGCCAGAAAACCTGCACAAGTACTGTTTGCTTCGCTCCAAGCAGAAGGCGGCATTGGAATGGGATCGGAGGCAGGCCGAGAAAGCAAATTACACAGACGGTCACTGGAAAGTTAAGATAAAGGATAAGCGTTTGAAGATATGTTTTGAGGAATTCTGTTTCTGGGAGAGCATGTTATGGCACTGGGGCGAAAAGAACTGGACAGACAATGCCACAGTCACTCCGGCACCGCCTGCAATCACAGCATCACTCTCTTCTTCATAAATTAATTTTTTTTCCCCTTCATACTTGTACACTTAATTTAGATGGAAAAAGTTTTTTTGCATTCTTAAGACATGATAAAGAATTGTATCTTCTTATAAATTATTATTCTTATTTAATGCATTTTACACTCACTCTTGGCACAGTTTACATGCTTTGGTGCCTAGTTTCTACAATATTCCTAATGCCATGAAGTATAATCTCTGTAAACTTAGAAGCAGAAAGTTTGATTACTGAAAACTCAGCTATTAACATTCCTGTTTTCCTACAGATTACATCTCTTTTTCATTCTCTATTTATTTTTACTGAAGAGCACTTCTATTTGTCCTCTTGCTGTTTTAATTATAAAAAAGCTCTGTTTGTCACCATGTACAGAGTAAATAGAATTTTTAGCATTTTCTTTTATTAAAAGACAGAAAATAATGACCATGACAAAACGACATCGTTTAATAACGTTTAATCCCTTCCTTTTCCAAATCAAATGTCTTCAGAATTGATATTGTTTTTCATGTTTTTTGAGAGAAAAAAAAAAAAGGGAACAAAAACGAAAACAAAAGAAGAAATGAATTTGAGCACAGCTTGTTGTAGTTCAAGTTCAAGAGCCAACTGGTGGATTTCTTCATTCTCGCCAATCATCACTACTACTAGTACAAGTACAAGTACATTCTCAGTCTCAGCAACCAAATTCTCATTCCCATTTTTGCGATACCCACTTGGTTGTATTCGTATTGCTCCAGAGAAATCCCGTTTGGTTTATGTCCGCAAGAGACGCTCAGAGTCCGACCAACCAATCATCAGCCCAACCATCGTTGAAGAAGTTTCAGCCGTCGACGAAGAGGACCTTCTCTTTGACGAACTGGAAGATGATGGTAGTATCTAAAAACCCATTTCTTTCTTTCTTCAAGTTTCGATTTCATTTTGCTCAATTTTCCTTTTTTTTTTTTTGTCCATTTGGTTTCTGTTAATAAGCATATGTGGAATCTAATTTTGGGAAGGAGATCTTCTAATCAAAATTTGGTTTGGTAATAGTCTAGAGCTTGTTTGGTAGGTGAGAAAAGTGAAAGTGGGGATAGGAGTGGGAGAGATTGCTGATTAGTGCCAAGGATTTCGGGACCTGCGATTGTTTGGTAGGAGTGAAAATTGAAGAGAATAGATTGGACGAGGAATTTTAGTGTTGAAGAACCCAAATTTTAATATATTCTAGTGTAGGGATTAGAGCACAGAATTCATACCAAACATTAGGGGAAAGTGATTTATCTTTCCTTCCTATTTTCATTCCCTCTTACCAAACATAACCTTAAGATCCTCTACAAGCAATTTAAAATGCGCTTTAAGTGTTCTAAAGGCTCGTTCATTTCACCGATTTGAGTTTAGAATTTGAGTTTTATTACAGTAAAAGGCTCTCAGAAACAGTCACATCTAACTTTTTTACTACAGTAAAAAGCTCTCACACAAAGTCACATCTTAATTCAAATTAAAAACTCGAATCAACGAACTAAACGAGACCTAAGAGTATGTTTGTTTTACAAGTTGTGTATGTGAGAGAGAAACACTGTAGTAAAAAAGTTAAATTTAAATTTTTGTGAGAGAAAATACTGTAGCAATAGAACTTTAGTTGTGAAAAGAACAAGGTGTTTAACCTTTTGTTTTTCTTCATTTAATTCCTTTTATATAGAATCGAGCCCATTTAAGCATCTTGAAGTATAGTGTTCTGCTAAAATCAATGAGATTATTGATTATTTTGGGCATATGTGAGTGGTAATGATTCTTCTTTGTGGCCACTTGAGGCTAGCTCAAGTGGTTGGGTATGTGAGTGTGTGCGTGTGTACACTAAGGTTTGTTTTATTTTTTGTTAGTAAAGTGGGAGCCGTAGGCCTCACACCAATTCAAAGAAAAAAAACAAAGTTGTGTTTTCAATCCACAAGTTTGAGCATTTGATCAAAAGGTTGGAGTGCTTCATTTCTGAATGAAATTTCAAATTGTGCAGAAGATTTTGTTGACGATGACGGTGATTATTATGTTGAAGATGAGTATGAGGAAGATGATGCGGAAACTTACGTAAGATTTTTATTTTTTTTATTTTTTTTATTTTTGATGAAGTTATAAGACGTTAGTAAGTGCTAAGTTTTGAAAATAATCTGAACATTGATATGATGCCTTCCTCTTTGGGAGGTTGGGGATGGAGGGGCAGGGGGTGGAATTTCTCTTGCAGGGACATGGTGGGATAAAAAGGCATTGGAAATAGCGGAAGAAGTTTCTCTTTCATTTGACGGTGACTTGAACATATACGCCCTCAAGACATTGTCGAATTCCACCATTCGAGTGCGCATCGAGAACCTTACTAAGAAGTAAGCATCATTTTGGGATTATTCTTTGAGGTCATAATTTTTAAAGATTGTATCTTAAGTAAACACCATAGACAAGACAAGCATATGTTACGTCTTTCATTGTGCTCAATCGGGCATTTCCATTTTCCGGATACCGCCAAGTAGTAACCACCTTATTATCTGATTTATCCCTCTACAGTTTAGTTGACCCCAGTACAAGTTGTAATACTGGTATTTGTTTGTCTTCTAAAAATTTTGCCTTCTAAGCTTTGAATGAGAAATGCATTAGCTTGAATAAATGGCAGGCATTTTGAAGGAATGCCTTTTCAAAACCTGTTGAACAAGTTTTCCCTCTTTCTCTTCATGCTAATATCATCCTTTATATTATGTTGACTAAATCTGCCTACCACCGTTAAATATGTTATCCATGTCGTATGTGCTTTAAGCAACGTAGTTTGGTTATCTAGTTCCTTAATAACCTTGTACTGGTAAAGTTCCTCTGTCTCTGCAATAAAGAACTCTGACCATCTGGTTATTGTTGGACACTTACTATACACGCAGATACATAATCGCACAAATTGTACCAAAGTTTTGTTGTATTATATGAGCTTCCAGGAAGATGGTCATGATATTATGTCAAAATCTGAGCCTGCCTATTCTATCCTACTTATTATCCAGTAAACTGTGATCATACTTTTGGCCATATGATTTTTTTATGATACGGTTTTGCATGATTAGGTGTCGGGAAAAATGTGTATAGTTGAATTTTTGCCGTCAATAATAAGTTTCCTATCATTAGTGGTGAGGTGCCAATGTAAACGAATGCCTCTTTTAACCATAAACAATGACATGTCACAGGTCTGGTTCCCCCAGTATGGGAGATATAGAAGCTTTTTCTGCAGCATACCGAGCACGGTTAGACGAAGCAGAGCTTGCTAAATCCATACCCGAAAATATATGTTTGGAGGTTACTTCACCTTTTCCTATTAGTTTTTTTGTCATCGTCTCTTGCTATCTACATTCTAATTTATTTTGCATTTTGACTTGAAATAACCGTAAGTTAAGACTACAAATAGCAACAAACATTTTTTTAAGAATAAAATACTACACAGAAACCATAAATTAAGCCTAATTGTTGATAGACGTGGCTGCTTTCTATAGTTTCTGCACTTGGCTGAGTACGATTAGCACCAATCTATTTTGACCAAGTCCATAGATGAAATTTGAATATTGTTATCTACCTCATTATTTATGTATTTTACCAACCTAATATAAACAGAACGTTTCCCTGGCAGGTTTCATCTCCGGGCGTCGAAAGGGTTGTTCGGGTTCCACAAGACCTAGACCGGTTCAAAGAACGGCCAATGTACGTAAAATATGTCAGTGAGATAGCTGCAACTGGTTCATCTTCAGAAAGTGATGGTGTTTTTAGGCTTGTTTCTTTCGACTTGGAGATGAGGAGTTGCACTTGGGGTTTAGCAGATGTGAGGATAAACAGGGAGAAAGCTGGGAAAGGGAGGCCACTCAGCAAAAAACAACGAGAATGGCGTTTAGACACACCCTTCGATTCCTTGCGCTTAGTTCGGTTGTATTCTGAAATTTGACCTTTATTTCGAATATGTTTTTCCCCCTCCCTCTATAACCATGTCTGTAGAAGAAATTAAAAATATGGCGGATTATTATACATAAAAGAAACTAATACCTAAAATGAGGAAAAATTTTTACATTGTAAGTTGTAATGTACATTTGTTATTGCACATGTGAAATCTTATAAATCAATGTATCATACAAGTAATGACACATTTTTCATTGTAAGTAGTTACTTTGCAAGGATCACAAGATTCCCAGGATTTCATTTGGAAATCTTATCTCCTTGTAAAGCTTTTGCTTGACTGGTATTTTATAAGAAAATCAAGACTCGTTGGATGGTTTAGAGGAAAATCCACACTTGAGTAAAAATAGTACCGAAATCATACAACATTAGTAATTTAGACCAATATTTTTAAAATTTATTTTCCATAGAAGCGATAGAAACTCTTAAAATTTAGTCTTTCCTAAATTCATTAAATAAAATACTAATTTTTAAAAGTTCACCTAGAGCTAAAGGTGATATTGGGTAATATGTTCCACTAAGTTTTAAAGTAACTTTATGAAACCTACCTAAAAATTGATACAAAGTTTCGGCAATTTACCAATAATATGTGTCTATATGTCTTGTTCTTAATTTTGCACTGATATAGTTTGTTATAGCATCCTTATAGGGGATGCATTGTTGAAACATAATATAAATTGAGCTCCATCTTACAAGCATATCTAGGGCTAATGCTCTAGGAGTTAGATTTAAAACCTTGTAAATACATTTAAAATTGTATTATATATTAAACCGGCGCTATGTGATCCTAGAACACATTTAAAACCTAATATTCTTTTATCTAAATCGAAACCTTTAAAGTAATGTCCGGTTAAAGATAAATTGAGCTCCATCTTACAAGCATATCTAGGGCTAATGCTCTAGGAGTTAGATTTAAAACCTTATAAATACATTTAAAATTGTATTATATATTAAATCGACGCTATGTGATCCTAGAACACATTTAAAATTTAATATTCTTTTATCTAAATCGAAACCTTTCAAGTAATATCCGGTTACAGATAAATAATCTTTATTGGCAACGGCAGACCAAATGTCTATCGTTAATGCAACACAACCACTAGTAAAGTGTAAAAGGTTTATTGATGCTTATTTTTATTGTTTAAATAATTTTAACAAATCTTTCTTAAGAGTAATTTTTTTAAAAAAAAAACTGTGCATTAGGATTGTGTACAACTTTAATATATCGGTGCTAATTAGGATGCTCTATAAAACTAAGTGGTTGGTCTAATGCGGCTATCATTCGCGCAACTTCCATACGATCTACTTGCGGATCGTATTTTCAAGTGGTTAGACCACCGGTTGCACGATCAAAAAATAATTGTGTTTGGCGGAGTTCGGTTCTGCTGATTTGGCCACACTTTTGAAGACACTTTTCGGAGTGTCTTCTCAAGTGTGTTGTGCTGTGAATAGTGTCACCTTGTCATTTAGAATATCAATATTTACATTGAGATATGTGTTTAGTGTTACCGTCATTGTCAACATCCTCAATTGTGTCGAAGTAATCCCAAACTGTCGAGGTGCGCTTGCATTTCATCTTGGAGGTTGTAACACTTGCAGTAGCACTTGCACTTACCTCTCCTCTACGCCCACGACCTCCACTACATCCACCACGACTTAGATTTTTAGGTTCCTCAGTTGCTTGTGTTTGCGATTCCTGCGTAATAAATTCATTAGTAGGAAATTGCCCTTCTTCCACGTTCTGTTGGGCATCAACAAGATTATCACCATAATTAAAAGAATCCATTATAAAAAATAAGAGCGATTTGAGAGAGAGAGCTTTAGGATATTGTGTAAGTTTTTGGAAAAATTATGAGAGTGATTTTAGAGATTGAGAGAGTTTGGGCAGAAAAATGTTTGGGGGATGGTGGGGTATTTATACGGAACTTTTTGGGTTAAAAAATTGATATCTCTCTCCCCCCCCCCCAAATTCAGATCCAACGGCTATCTCTTAGAATCGGCAGGTCGGGTTCAGGCAAGTTCGGGCTGAAATCGGGCAACGGTAAAAAAAAAAGAGCTGTTGGTGATCGGGCTTTCGGGTGGCAGTTCGGGTCGGGCGCCAACGTTCAAAAAACTAGTCGTTGATTGGGCTTCGAGCTTCGGGCAAATCAGGCTGGAATTCGGGCCTTATGGAAAAAAAAAAATTGGCGGCTTTCGTTCGGCGGCTTTCCACGATGTTGATTTTTCTCGGGCAGCCCGAGCCCGAGTCCGAGAAAGTAGTTGAACGGGCGGCCTTAGGTGCCTGCCAGCCGAACCTAAAAAATTCAGGCTTCAGACATGTCCACCCACTGGCCTAAAATTCGGGCCTATGGCCCCGTTCTTTTCGCTGATTTGAGTTTAGAATTCAAGTTTTGCTACAGTAAAAAACTCTCAGAAACAATCACATCTAATTTTTTTGCTACAGTAAAAAGCTCTTACACAACATCACATCTCAACTCAAATTAAAAACTCGAATTAACGAACTGAACGGGGCCTCCTTTCTGGCGTGTCATGTGCATATTCAAAATTGGATAATTATATAAATCCTTATTTTTATTTTAGATTTCCTTCATATTCACAATTTTTTTTTTTTGAATATAGCATATTTTTTGCCGTTGGTATAGTAAACCTTTAAAAAAGTCTATCTCAACTTTTAACGACGCTGTGCTTTATTGACTCCATTTCAAGTACAAATTCAAATAAGGGAGTGCAAAGGTAGGATATGAATTTACTTACCAAATGTTAAAAAAAGCGTATTTATTTAATAGTAGGTGGACCATAATTCTTTATTATTTTTTAGTAATTTAATCGTATGACCTTTGAGAAAATGATCATATGAGCATGATGTTTAACCAACAATAAAGATTCCTTCATCGAATTATAGAGTACTTCAAATATCGGATATATAATTTTCATTATTCTTTCTCTTTTTTTTTTTTAGGAGAATCTTTAATAATCTTCTTTGATCCATTAAGTTGAATAATATTTTAAAATTTCGTTCATTTCACTGATTTGAATTTAGAATTTAAATTTTATTATAGTAAAAAGTTTTCAAAAACAGTCACATTTAATTTTTTTATTACAATAAAAAACTCTCATATAAAATTATATTTTAACTCAAATTAAAAATTTAAATCAGTGAACTAAACAGAGGACATATCAAATTGTCACGGATAGATATGCAGCAGGCCAAAGACGCTTTAATAAGAACCCTTTATATATTTGGTTTTTTTTTTTTTTTTTTTTTTTTTTTTTTGTCTTTTCCTTTATGCATTTGAGTTTGGACTAATTGATCCCTATGAGTAGATGGTGGATAATAGTAAATATCCAGCTGTTTTGTTTTTTTTTTTTTGATAATTGAAATATCCAGCTGTTACGTTGTCCCAAAGGGAACCATCACTTTTCAAAAAAGAGAAAACGGGGCCGTTCATGTTGTCTTCTTCCATGACAATTCTATCCTATGCATGCCGATATTGACTTTTACAGCATGTTTTGTAGGGTGGAAAAGAGCGAAAGAAAAAAAAAATAAAGAAAGAATTTTGAAGATAAAAATTGAATTTTAGGTTGGGTGGAAGAAAATGAGGAACAAAAGAAAAAGAAAATTTATGAAGTTTATTAATTTTGAAGCTTTTTAATTTTAGAAAGTGAAAAAGAGGAAAAAAATTTCACAAATAAATGATGTGTAAAATAATAATTTTAATCTTCGTCATTCATAATATTTTTATTTATATTTAGATATTATTATAAAATGTCTTAAATTTGACATTTTTGTTTTACTTTTCTTTCTCTTTTATACATAATATGAGAGAAAATTATTTTACTTTCTTCATCTAGATATTTTATTTTTTTTTTATTCTTCTTTTCTATCCATCCTACCAAACATAACATTAAATTAGTGGGTATGGAAAGCCATGTACCATACACACACATATATATCACTTTTATGTCACAACTCTCACACTGTTGTAATTAGTAGTGTTATTCAGCATGATGATCACATGAAAACGTTCCAATTCTAAATCTGACCGTAGAATATGAGTTGTCTCATTTTGTCCCTCATAGCTTAACATGGAAAATTTTCTTCAAGCTTATAAGAATTGGTACTCTATTATTGCGGCATGAGTTTTTTTCACACCATCGTTTTAATCACGTGTACTTGTCATTGACGACATACGATTAAAATTGATTAAAAAATTAATGCATCAATGTCGGAACTATCAAACTTATAACCTGTTATGGTTGAGTTTTGTGCCATTTTGAATTATATGAGACAAAATAAGACAACTTCTATTATTTAGGGATTAAAATCAAAATTAATCCTAAAAAGAATATAAAGTTAAAAAAATCTTGCATTGTCGTGTGACAACACTGAAATAACTGTCACACATGCAATGTTTTAATCAACTACTCGTGTTATTGTTTTTTTCCCGATATCTTTGGAACAATAGGTAATCAATCAAAAGTTAATGATGGTAATTAGTATCTTTCTAAAATAAAAGTTATGATTTAGCTCAATACGTGACCTAGTAGTAGTAGCAGCGAAGCCCTAATTGGCTTAGAACATGAAGCAGCTTTCTGCACAAAAAGTGCTAAAAGTAAAGTTTGGTTGTCTTTGCTTGTAATAATTTCTATGGTTAGGTAAGATTTTGATTTAGATTCTTCTGCTCACAGTGCTTATCTTTACTCTTATCAGTTCAAAACAAAAAAGTTGACTAATCCTCAATTTCAAATTTAGCTTCTTTTTTTTTCCCCTTTCTTTCTTCAAATTTCTGCTGAAATTTCAAAGTGAAATTAATGAATGGAAGAGTAAAAGTTAAAGAGAAACTACCAACTTAAGTGACGTTTAGTTTATAAATTTATAATTATAGTTTATGATTTTAATTTTTAAAATTTAAATTTTTAATGAGATAAAACATTATTGTAAAATTACGAACTATAATCTTAAACCATACAGAATTATTGAAACAAACATCACTTTAAAAATTTATAAGACGTAGAAAATAGGATGTCCTATATATAAAAATACTATTGAAAGAAATCACCGAAAAATCTTAAAATAATACTAACTGACTTCATAAATCAAGGGGTAAATACAATAATCTATACTACTTACCTGGTATTATCTAAACAAATTGCCAAAGTAACAATATTAAGAAAAATACATAATAAAATTTGAAAATATCTTTTTCATATTCTACCTGTGATGGTATCTGATACATTGATGGAGTGCGAGTCGAAGCTCACTTTTTGTCTTGATTCTCATTAACATTTTTATTTTTCTGTTCTTGTTCGGAAAGGATTATAATTCTTATTTCAAAAAAAAAAAAAAAGAAAGGATATAATTGTTCTCATTGTTTATACTATTTATTGAGATCCAATCAAAGCACTGTGTCATGATTATCAGTGACCAACTTCGAGCCATGCCATTGGCGCAAACCAGGTCCGGGCGTGCATTTCAATGAAAGATTTGAGTTCCATATAACCGTTTGTGCTCCCCACAATCATTATATCACAATGAAAGATTCATTCTCTCTTTTCGGTGTTCAACTTTTTTTTTTTGTTTTTTTTTTAATATACATTTACAATCGTTTTGTCTTGCTTTGCTAATATTGTCATGCAATTTTCAACAAAGACACTGGATTTTATTTATTTATTATTATTATTATTTGTGCTTGAACATCAGGACTTTTGATTAAAACTTGGGTGGTTGATTCTTCTTGAGATGTATGAATTTCTTTAAGTTTTCTCTTGCAATGATTGAGAAAATTCTAAAATTTAATAAATTTTTTTTATAATTGGATAATTTTACCCTAATATTACAAGTACGGGTGTTGCACTTGTGTACCAACTCATTACATTTAATTTTATTGATAGATGCATCAACTCATTATTAATTAATGTAATAGTCTTTTAAACACCTACTAATAAAATTAGTACACTTTATAAATACGCTAGATGAAAATAACTCTATTAAATGTCGAGTGAGATTTTGTCATATCATTAGCATAAAAAAGGAAA
Source organism: Morus notabilis (assembly GCF_000414095.1). Taxonomy (NCBI): domain Eukaryota; kingdom Viridiplantae; phylum Streptophyta; class Magnoliopsida; order Rosales; family Moraceae; genus Morus; species Morus notabilis. The sequence goes on along the minus strand of NW_010367286.1, from coordinate 39,920 downwards.
AAAAAAAAAGAAAATAAAGGAGTGGACTGTTAATTTCTTCGAGTAATGACTAATTGCAACATAAATCCCCTTTTTCAACAAAAAAAAAAAATCAAAAGAAAAAAAAATGCCATGTTATTTTCCAACATCTTTCTCTATGTTTGTATATATACAATGATAGCTAGTATAATGTATATGCCTGCAGAGTAACACCAAAATTTACCTAACCCTTCCCCAGTTGCATCCTGCAATTTCTCAACGTCTCTCTCTCTCTCTCCCTCTCTCTCTGCTCTTAAAAAAAATGCTATAATTGGATCACGTCCTTGGCTGGATCTAATATTTTAAGCACCCTTTTGGCTAAAGCCACCCAGAATTCACGTGCCTTTGAAACAGAAATTTGTTTCAACAAAAAAGATATATAGTAAGTAAGATAAGATAAACTTTGCAGAGCATTATTATATTTTAATATTTATATGTATATATACAGGGAAGTTCTCAAGGAATAATGGTGGTGAATTAGAGAATTTAGAAGGGCAATTTCTTCTTTTTTGTTTTTTCTTTTGAGAGGAATCTTTGGGATTCCCTGACAGACAATGGGAAATAAGGCTTGGTTTTCAGTGGTGGTGGGATTTGTGTGGTTGATTTTGGTCAATGTTAATAATGTTGGGGCTTACCCAGTTGAGGATCTGGTAGTGAAATTGCCTGGCCAGCCAAAAGTAAGCTTCAGTCAATATGCTGGTTATGTTGATGTTGATTTCAATGCTGGGAGGAGCTTGTTTTACTACTTTGTTGAAGCTGACAATGAGCCTCACAAGAAGCCCCTAACTCTCTGGCTCAATGGAGGTTTGCTTCTTTTTTTTTTTTTTTAAATTAAGAATCAGTTGGAAAGATTTTGACTTGAGTTTTGGACCATAATGTTGGGTACTTCTTCTTGGTTTGAGTTCACTTTTTTTCTTTTTTTTTTTTTCTGTTTTGTAACATCCTTGTTCAATAGAGTTTCTCATACTGGGCAAGTGTGAGTTTTTCAGGTTTTCATGAGAAAACTGCGATTTCAGTTAATGGGTTTTCTTGATCCATTTTGCATTTGGTGTCTCTTTTTTTATTCATTTTAAATTTTTTTCTTTTAGATTCACCTTCTCATTCTTCTTCTTCTTCTTCTTCTTCTTCTTCTTCTTCTTCTAATTTGTTTCTGAAATGTTCATTTTCCCAATGCAATTGTGTTCTATTCTCTGTATCTTTTAAAGTTTGTGCCTTTTTTCCCCCCTATTCATCTCTAGTACACTTGGGGCTTTATTTTATTCCAACTGCATCTCAAAGCATCTGAGAAGTGAGAAATGAGAATCAGTCAAAGTGATGTTTAGTAGAGGGATTCGTTTCCTGATGCGAATCATGATTCGTGGTTCGTTACAGTGTTTTTTCTCACAAAAAATTCACGTAAATTGAAAATAGTTCGAATCACATTGTTTGAATCCTCCAACCGAACGTCTTTCGAATTTTGAATGTACGGATATAGTTATTTATTTATATACTATATGCCACTGATACCCAAAAGTAAATTTCTTTTTTAAAAAAAAACTTTGAATTATTTGAAAATTTGATGTGTTTTTCCCTTTATTATAATTCCCCTGGCCTGTACTCGAGCAGATAAGCAAATTTTTGTAGGTGCTAAACTTGTGCATTGAGACGTCAGGTGAAAATCTGATAAGAATTCCACCAATATTCTGTTGCCCATTTGTTTCCAGAAAATGGACGTATATTCATAGGAGAATTCTTTGGAACAAAGTATAAACAAAAAAATAAATAAATAAATTCATATTCTGCATCATCAAGTTCCATTAAACATGCATACTTTGCCGTGATTTTGTTGTCCAGAACTACTTAATACTAATAAGATAAATTTTTATACTCTACCGTAGAATTCTTGAAAAAAAAAATTATGAACTTTTCACCCAGAAAGAATATAAGCAATAAGTACAGCTTGTTTGAATGAGAAAATCACAATATGGTCTCTCTATCTCTCTTGCATAACAAATAAGGTCTGTTGATGTAGCAACTGACTTGAACTTAAATGTTTTGTCCATTAGAGGACCTAGCTAGTTATAAGAAATGTGATTACACTACCCTTGACATTGAAATCTCTAAGCCTAAATAGTGAGATATAGTTACTTCCATGTTCAGGTCCAGGGTGTTCCTCTGTTGGTGGAGGCGCCTTCACAGAATTGGGTCCATTTTATCCGACTGGTGATGGTCGAGGCCTTCACAGAAATTCAATGTCATGGAACAGAGGTATTATAATGAAGATCAATGTTTTGGACATCTTTTGTCTTCCTTTCCAATGAGGAGTACAAGTAATATTGAAAAGTAACAATGTTTTACTTTCTTTGGTTTTCTTCTGCAGCATCAAATCTCCTTTTTGTTGAGTCTCCTGCTGGTGTTGGATGGTCATACTCAAACACCACTTCAGATTATAATTCCGGGGACGCTGCTGCGGGTAAAAGCGAAAATCTTACAACCCTTTGTCACTATTGTCTGTCGTTCAATTAAACTGTAGAATGTGATAACTTTTCTCGGGGTCTGGTTACTTCAATCTCAAAGTTTTGATTTCTTGCTTTTGGCAGCCAATGATATGCGCGAGTTCATGCTGAAGTGGTTAGAGAAATTTCCGACTTATAAGTCTAGAGATTTGTTTCTTACTGGAGAAAGCTATGCAGGTTTGGCAACTAGTTAGCAATGTTCCCAATTTCATATTATCTAGAAATGACGAACGGAAAAAAAAAAGAAATAAAAAAAAGGAAAGGTTTATTCTTCGAAGATATATCCCAATTATCAAGTGTATAGCATACATTATTGAGCTCATTTGAAATGCTTGTTTTATTCTCTATTGTAAATGCAAGCAATTTTGTGAATTGTTTTCTTTTGCTTCTCTTCTTTTCTCTTTTATTTACTCTATTATTTTGCTTATTTTTTACAGGGCACTATATACCTCAATTAGCTATTGCTTTATTGGATTACAATGAACATTCAACTGGTTTCAAGTTCAATCTAAAAGGAGTCGCCGTAAGACAACATTGAATGCCCTATTATATGGTTCAGCTTTAATTGGTGTATGCTTGTTTCATAGGTTTTAAACAATTGATGTTTAAACCTTTTTTGCTGCAGTGTTTTCTGTACAAAAATTTAAACAAATTTTAATTTCTGTTCAAACTTTATGTTCAGACATATAAACCAAATGGGCCATATAACACACAATAAGTTTCCCCATCTTCTTTTTGATAACATATTCCTCATATATGAACAAATTCATCTTTTATTTTATTTTATTTTATTTTTATAATAATAATATCCTGATGGCTTCTGTTGTTAGATTGGGAATCCACTCCTAAGACTTGACCGGGATATTCCTGCTTCATACGAATTCTTTTGGTCACATGGAATGATTTCTGATGAGCTTGGACTTACAATCATGAATGAATGCGATTTTGATGATTATTCCCTTGAAACTCCACACAATGTAACCGAGTCATGCACCAATGCCACAACTGAAGCGAACCAAATAGTTGGTGACTACATAGACCAGTACGACGTCATCCTAGATGTTTGTTATCCGTCCATTGTCGAGCAAGAGCTGAGGCTGCGTAAACTGGTATAATATCCTCCATGACTCTTTTCACTAACAACGTTTTCCTGCTGTAGTATCATCTTTCTCACCGTCAGATCGAATTCTGTTTTTATGTCTTCTGCAGGCTACTAAGATAAGTCTCGGTGTTGATGTGTGTATGAGTTACGAAAGGCGTTTCTATTTCAACCTTCCCGAGGTTCAGCATGCTCTTCACGCGAATCGGACAAAGTTACCTTATCCTTGGAGCATGTGTAGTCGGTAACTGATGTTCACATCTAAATCCTAATTTACAAGATGTACTACGTAAAAAAAACAAATTTTGACTGCTTTTCAAGAAAAAAGTGTAAGCATAGTGCTATGTACTACTGCTTTTCAATATTTTGTCCACTTTTATGTGCTATAAATCCCTTGAATACGATGCTAGTTTTTTATGTCAATAAACTTATTTTGCCAATATAAAGATTCAATTTAGAAACAACACTCTTGACAAATTAGTACTTGAGCGTACTATTATAAAGCATAACCAATATTCACGTTTCATGTTTTGGACAGAGTTTTAAATTATAATGAAACTGATGGTAACATAAACATTCTGCCCTTGCTCAAAAGGATAGTTCAAAATCACATACCAGTTTGGGTTTTCAGGTAATATTTATTTCTCTGTCAAAGAAAAAATAGACGTCTCAAAAGTTCATCTAATTCACCATTTCTATCCACTACTAACATGATTTGATTACCTACCAATCACAGTGGAGACCAAGATTCCGTTGTGCCATTGCTGGGATCCCGGACCCTCATCCGCGAACTAGCACACGAGCTAAAATTCAAGATCACGGTCCCATATGGAGCTTGGTTTCACAAAGGCCAGGTGCTTGAAAACCATTTTCCATTTTGTATTTTGTATTTCCGAGTTCAAGCATAAACTATTCAATCTATTCTTCACTACTGGTAATGCATTGTCACATGTTTGGTGACACTGCTGTGTGACAGTCCGATATATATGTAGTGATTACATCGCTAATTGTGATAAATAGCATTTTTGTAATTGATATGACTGCTAGTACTAATGTGTCGTCGTTTTTTCATTTTTCGATAGGTCGGAGGTTGGGCTACCGAATACGGAAACCTACTGACTTTTGCCACAGTGAGGGGTGCTTCTCATATGGTGCCATTTGCACAACCTTCAAGAGCATTGCATCTGTTCAGCTCATTTGTGCATGGCCGGAGGTTGCCAAACAACACACGTCCTTCAATTGACGATTGACAAAAGACTTAAGATGCAGAGACACAACTTTAGTAATTGGTAGTATTTTTTGTGATTTTTTTTTTTTTTTTTTTCCAAAAGATATAGAATTTTGCTCTTCATAGGTCAATAAGGAATATGGTTACTGGTGATTAGTTTTCAGGAAATGTGATTGAAAGAAAAATTGGAAAACAGTTCCAATTATATCATCCAACAGAGGTAGTTTGATTTAGGAATTTCCACATTATTCTTTATGCTGAGAGACAGATTAACCATATTTGTTCACAAGCTCTTTTTGCTTGTAGAAAATTGAAGAAGCATTTTAATTTATGTTTTATGAAACATGTGGTTCATTCTAATGTTTCGGAGTCTGATTCACGACATTAATATCGGACATTTCTGATTGTTTAATTTCAATACTCTTAGTTCATAAGTATATATATCGTTTTTCTAACGTATTTGTTGTTAATTGTGTTGTCTCCAAACTACACATAATATTCTATTTATCGCTGTTTTCACAATCAGAATCGTGTATTGAAATATAACACACAAAAAATATGTACCATGTACAGTTGTTGCATAAAACGTGGAGATGATTAAAAAATGAGAGAAATTAGGAAAATTGCTGTTTTTTGACTACTTTTTTAATAAATGGCGGAGCTTTTTATTTTTTAAATAAGTGATTGAATTTTTTTTATTTTAGCAAAATGGTTTTTTTTTTTTGGTAATCAATCAATAATGATTATCCGGTGGTTAATCAATGATTGACCTATGCACTATTATAATTTATCATTAATAAATATTTAATTATTGTTTAAAATTAATTAATTACTAACAGTTAATTATTTACTAATATGGATTAATAATGAAAAATCACAGAATCAACAGTAATAACTTAAATCAATCAATGATTGATTATTAAGTTAATGAATGATTGAGTATTTAGTTAATAAAAGAAACGATCATTTTACTAATTTTATAAAACTTCAGCTATTTTTTAAAAATCCTTAAAAAAGGGCCATTTGCTTTTATATCCATTAAAATAATAACTATGTAATTTTACTATTTTTGAAATATTTCAAAAAGAAAAAATTTATATATTTGAACTCTACTCTTATAAATTTTCTATGTATTGTAATTTTTGCTTAGGATGGTTGTATATTTAAACAATTACTCTAATATATGCCTGCGGGCGCATTAGTATTGTACTGTAATCTTTTTTCTTTTTGGTTTGGAGGAAGCATTAGATATATATATATATATTTAAATTTTGGCACTCACTTGTTTGGATTATGTTATTTACTAATTCAACAGAATTGTCCTTTTAACAGTCAAGAATTAGGTCAATATTTATTTTACAAAATAAAAGATTTTAACTTGCGAACACATAATACTTATTTTTAATACTTTTGACATTGTTGCTAAAACGCCAAGTTATTGCAAATAATTTTGGGTTGTTTTTTAAGATTTTTGAGTTAAGGTGATTTGAGCGATGATTTTGAATTTAATTTGAGTTATAACTTGAGTTGAAGTTGTAACTTGAGTTGAAGTTGTAACTTGAGTTTGTGTTTAGATGTGCACATTGGAGTTATGATTTAAATTGAGAATCTTTTTGAGTTTGTGTTTGAGTTTGTCAAAACTTAAATTTATATTTATATACTATTTTAATAAAAATTCAATGGTGATGAAAAATTTTAATAGAGTATATAGATGGGATTTTATTCGTCTTTTCGTTGTGAATGCATAGAAAAAAAAATCATCTCAATCAGAATTAAAATAAAAAAGTTATGATATTTTTAAGAATAAAAAAAATATTATTTCATTAGCTTGAGTTCGAGTTTATGAACTCGAATTGAAAGGGAAACTTGAACTCGAATTTAATCATAAACTTGAGTTCAAACTCAAATTTAAATTCGAGTTCAAATTTAAATTTTACAAAAGAATATAAACTTAAATAAAGTTGTAACTCGAGGTTAAATTTTTCCTGAATCTCTTACTAAAAGAATAATCTCTTAAAATACTCTCCGTACATTTATGGTACCCATTTTGTGGGTCCTTATTTTGTCGTAGTAGTCTAAATGTAGGTTTACATTAACATCATTTAAACAAATCATTGATCAACAATTTGTACTTATTTCAACACATAAGGAAACATTATCAAAGAAGGGTCAACATTCTTGGAAATTATTTGGTAAAGCTCATTTTTTCCGTCAAAACGAGGATTTTTTTTTTAATCCATAAACAGAGGCATATAATTATAGTTTTTAATATTATGGGTTGGATCTTTTTAAGCAAATGGATATATATTTGTTGGGTCAGATCAGAGTTTACGCACAGAACAAAGAGGGAGGACAAAAAACCAACAGGCTCACGTGATCTCGGCTCATTGAGCCAAGTATTGCATTACACGTCAGCTCTTTCATGACTCTTCACAGTTTACAGCCAATAATCTTCTTACACGTAAAGTAAACTTTCAAGACAATATTGTACTGTCGTAGACAATCCTAACTTCTATTTCTTTATATTGAAGTTCACCGACAAAAGTAGTTCGCAAATAACAGCTATAAACATGAAACCATTTTCTGTTGGGAAGTCATGTGCTTCAGTACAACAGTCTTTTTAATTTTCCAACTGAAGTATGTTTCACTTTCAACGATGCCAATAACACAAGATATCTCATTAAATGACGCATATGCCCTCATCGTTCTCCTCTATTTACCCCCCTGAGGCCACCAACTTCCGGACAGTGAATCCGTAAGAACCACTCTTTGCTTTGTGCACTCTTTGCTTTGTGCACACGTTTTGTTATTAGATTTGTTCACTTTGTGGGCCCTTTTCAAATCCTTAATTTTGAAGCTTTTTCTTGAGATGGGTGGTAAAATGATCTTTCTTTAATCAAATAGTACAGAGATTTATGCTAGTGTTTGATTTAGCTTTCTTTCTTTCTTTTTCTTTTTTTCTTTGGTTAGCTTGAGTTTTAACTTTTAATGGCAGTTTCTGTTCCGGGTTTTTATGTATGCAAGCAATGGAGATAATGAGGAAGCTCAATCAGGACTTATTTGGAAATCTGAGGATTTTCTGCACAAGGGTTGTGAGCCTTGGGAATGGAATTGTAAGGAGATATTGTAAACTCTGGGATTTTCAGTCTCTCAATGTAGCTGTTGGAATTGGATCATTGTTGTTCTGCCTTTTCGCATTGGTGTGTGTGTATTTCTATTTGTTTCCCAGTCTTAGTCCTGTTAGGCATAGTTATGAGATTGTTTCTACGCCCAGAAATGGTTCTATTTCGGCTGAGAAATGCAATGTCTTTGAAGGAAAATGGATTCAAGATGAAAGTTACCCTTTGTACAATGCCTCACAATGTCCGTTCGCGGAACGAGGATTTAGTTGCTTGGCTAATGGTAGGAGAGATAGAGGTTACACAAAATGGAGGTGGAAGCCGAAAAAATGCGATATTCCGAGGCTTGATGTGCAGAAAATTCTCGGAAAGCTTTATGGGAAGAGAGTGGTTTTTGTTGGTGATTCATTGAGCAGAACTCAATGGGAGTCTTTGATATGTATGCTTATGACTGGTGTGGATGACAAGAGGAGTGTTTATGAAGTGAATGGAAACAAAATCACCAAACAGATTAGATTTTTGGGAGTAAGGTTTAGCACTTATAATCTTAGGATCGACTTTTATCGGTCGGTTTTCTTGGTGCGGCCTAGTTCAGTGCCTAGGCGTGCGCCGAAGAGGGTTAAATCGACTCTTAGACTTGACCTCATGGATGACATTAGCAAAGAATGGATTGATTCTGATGTTTTAGTATTCAATTCCGGGCACTGGTGGACACCTACTAAGCTTTTCGAAATGTGAGTTTTCTACCTCTCTGAGCATCATTTTCATGGGCTATGACATTTTTAGTTTTCATTTAGACTAGTCTTGGTTCTATGTATATGTATTGTACATTGGCCAAGATTTTATATGCTTGTTTTTTTTTATTTTATTTTTTATTTTTTTATTTTTTTATTTTTTTTACCTATGAACTCATTCATATTCTTTTTAGTTTTTCAAACGCACATCATTCTTAGCAAGAAATTGGTTTCAACAACTGTTTATTTTTAGAATATTTCAAGGGATTAAGCACTGAATCGTGTCTCAAGGCCACTGCATTTCGGGATTTAGTGAAGCCTTCTAGTGTTCACATTAGCGTTTTATTCAAAAGATGTAAAAGGAAAACAAAAATTCCTAAGCTCTGTTGTGACTTTTGCTAATTTGCTTTAATTATATATGTTGGAAATTTCATAAAAACTTGGCATTTTTTAAGAAAATACTCGTACGTGAATAATTGCTTAGAAAAAACTCTTTCATGATAGTAATTGCTCCTGGCTCGCAATATACTTTCTAGCTGAGCATTTTAGTCTATATCTTCTCTGACACTGCCTTCGGAAAAAAAAAAAAAAATTGTTTTACTAGCGAACCCTTGCTCCAAAACATGAATACTCTGGATTTAAGGACTGATAGAAGTAGGAGCTCCTCTAGACATATTTATGCTTGAAACCGAACTTGAGCAAGAGTTGAGTCAAACATTTATTTACTTGGTAAACCATTGTAGAACATGTTGAAAGAGGGAAATATCAATGCGTGGTTCTGCATGCTATTTATCCCTCATTACTGAACTTCCTAGAGAGCACTTGTGGTTAGAATGTAGTACAAGAAATATGCAGGATGTCTAGATTCTCGACCTCCCTCTTTCAATGCATGTTGTAATGCATCTTATTGACACTAATCCAGCTATTATTCTGTGTTCTGTCACTTCACGACAATTATTTCACTATCATGTTATTGACACGTGATATTAGAATACCATGTTTGTCGTTGTTGTTGAGTCCTTGCAAAAGTTCTTGGAGTATTTGAGATTACTGCATTACAGACCATATATGTTAGGAGAAGGAGGATTTTAAGGATTTTGTTGAGTGCGCTTCTAACTTACTCTGCAATAGACAGGGGCTGCTATTTTCAAGTGGGTAAATCACTGAAGCTCGGAATGCCTATCAATACTGCCTTCAGAAAAGCATTGGACACTTGGGCCTACTGGGTTGAGAATATGGTCAACACAAACAGAACAAGTGTGTTCTTTCGAACTTTTGAATCATCGCACTGGGGGTAGGTCCCGCACCTTGAGATTTATTTACACAATAGATGCTGACTATTTTCGTCAAATATTTCTTGTTCATTTGTTTTTCTCTTTCATTTGTGGTGTTATGCACATTAGTTCCCCAATGCAGATGTTATCCTGAACCTTGATTTAGGATAGTACAAAAGAAAGAGGGAGACAAAAATGTAAGAGGAATTAGAGAAGACAAAGAATCTAGAATTTGGAGAGAGAAGGGTATGAACAGTAGAGAGGAAATCTGAATATTCAATGTCATTGATCAAGTCTTAAGTCTAAATTTGAAATGGCAATCTTTTACCCCTTTCGTAAGGAACAAAATAACAAGAAAGAAAAACAAACACAAATCGGTATCAATAAAAAGAAACTTACGAAATAGGTTTGGGAAACTTATTCAAACTTGATTAAAAATTTGAGTGAACTAAGCATAAAACTACTTTATCTATGTATTGATCTTCCTCATAGTCCATTCATGTTCCTCTTCACAGTTCTTAACCTGTTTAGCCTCTGGCTTATAAATGCTAGAATTTTTGGGCTTTTAGATGAAATTTTATTAAGAGCAAACGGAGCAGCAGCAGCAGAAAAGAAAAATCTAGTTTATACATATAGGGTTGTCTTTGGTCCTTTGTGAAGGACCACCCTACACCGTAACATATTAAAATGAGAGGTATAACATCACATTATCTATTACACCTTTAGAGTCGTTGTTACACAAAATAAATGTCATCTTACACTTCTTACTTTTACATGTTACAGTATAAGACGGTCCTTCATGAATGACTTGCATATATATAAGCAGCAAAAGTTATAAGTCGCAAAATCTAATTTGTCAAAATAACCTGTAAAAACTGTATTGGTGTTTGCGCAAAGTTCCTTTATACACTCCTATCAGGCATACCACTTGTACTGTGGTATGCAAGGACTTTAGGGGCCTCCGAAAGTTATACCAAACAGGCCCTCTGTCCTATTTTCTGATTAGAGTAGATGACTCGCTTTAGTAGGGATGAAGACAGATCTTTGCAAGCTGTTATTTAGGATCCAAAACTGAAAAAAAAAAAAGAAGAAAAATTTATGAGTTTTCTGTTACACCATGTTAACCAAGCATAACTTCCATCTTCTACTTTTGTCATATTCTTTTGCATTCATTTCGTCTGAGTTTCCTCAGGAACCTGAGCAAATGCACGAATTCTTTAATTTCAAGACTTTAAACTTGTGCTTGTATACATACCAGGGGAAAGAATCGTAATACTTGCAAAGTGAATAGGCGTCCTTGGTCTAGGACCAACGGGCGTGACCGGAGCAAGATTTCAGACAACATAGTAAAGGTCGTGAAGCAAATGAAAGTACCTGTTAACCTTCTGCACGTCACACGGATGGGGGCGTTCCGGAGTGACGGGCATGTGGGCACTTGGGGTGATAATCCATCCGTGCCGGATTGTAGCCATTGGTGTCTACCTGGTGTGCCTGATGTGTGGAATGAAATTCTCTTGTCAAGTCTGCTAAATGGCTAAAGTCACTTCCCAGGAGGATATGAAGTGAAAAGGGTCTAACTTGTAAGATAATCTCCTCACGATCCATATCTTGTGGAATAATTATTTACATGAGGAAAACATGGTTTGAAGTCATTCTAGACGAAGCCATTTTTTGAAGAAAATGAAAACAAAGGCACACATAATGGCCTTGATGGTAAAAGGAGAACATCAGAGATTTCGCAATTTGACTTGCATATCATTTTTGTGGTTCATTAAGTAAACATGTAAACAGATGTGATAATACATTGAGCTTTTCGAGGTTGTATATACAATAGCTGCCTCATATAATATATTATTTTTTCTTATGATAAATAAACGTGTTGAAAATTACATTGTTATGTTTCTTTCTCTATTTACATTGGCGGTGTTTTCTACTTTTATTTGTAAGCTTATATGTGCAAAATTCTTTGGTTGAATTAATCTATTATATATTAATACGGATTTATAGTGGCCTACTTATGAGTATTAACTCATTCACCTTGTTTGAAGGAAATTATACGTCACGGCAAAAAAAAAAAAAAAAAAAGGAAGCTTTGAGAAGTGTTTTCCAATCCAAATAACCTATGAGAAATCTTAGCATGGGAGTCAAGTCACTAAAAACCCGTTTGAAATAAATTTTCATACTCCAAGATTGGCCTAAAACTTCCCTTAATCCCTATAAATAGACAGCCAAATTTCACCACACAAGAACTAAAATCATTTCAAAATACCTTTTTTTTTTTTTTTTTTTTTTGTGAGCTAATTAGAGACACACCAAAATGGCATTGAATCATCCAACAATTGATGTAATTGTGTTCGTCTCACTTGGTGGCGTTCTCTTCCTCGCATTCTTCGCAGCCGCTCTCTTCTTCCTCTTTACGAAGACGAAGAAGAAGACTGTACAAGAAACCGAAATCGTTCACCTCGACGAGCATAAGAAGATAAAGGGGGCCGTTGTGGAAGGCCCCCACGGAGTAATAGACACTGTAGCGTTATCAGTTGAGGATGACATTCATATCGACAAAGATATAAAGAGGAACGAGAAGGTTGGTGAAGGCCATGCTTCCACTTCTGGTTCTAATCAGCCCCATCTTGAACACAAGGCTTCATTATGATCTTGTGCGTCTTTCATTCCATAGGGTTGAACCAAAAACCAATAAATTCAAATATGTGTTGGAACATAAAACCATATGTTAATTGTTTCATGCGTTATCCATCACAATAATATACTTGTATGGAACTTGTCGTGAATTGCAGTTGAGATTTGTCTTCCAAATATTTTCTTCATTAAAAGGTTTATTTTTTTAATATATATAGCAAGTAATTAAAAAAAAAAAAAAAGGAATAGTGGGAATTCTAAGTAGATCACCTAGTATTTACCAAAACTCAAAGGGGTCTAAAAACAAAAGCACTTTGTAATACTAAAAAAAAAAAGGGGACAAAAAAGGGCATTTTCTTTCCCAAATAAAAAGAAAAAACACATGCTATAATTTTGTTTCCCCTCTGAAGTTTTAAGTACCCTAAATTCAATATTTTTTTTTTTTTGAAAAGCCCACAATTAAGTTCCTCTCCTTCACAAAACGACCTCCTTGTTGAAAATCCAACTAAACTTGACGCTATGCGGCTCCATCTTCCTCGCGCGCTCATCGGCTCGCTCTTGCAGCTTCCTGATCCTCGGCGCCAACCCGCACACAAAGTCCTGTGCACCTCTCGCCTCGGCCGTCAACCCCTCTAGCTTCTCCAACTTCCACCGTCCGATCAAGAACTCCAGAATATCGGCGTAGTCGTCAGCAGTGTAGACGCCGAGCCGCTGAGCCACCGCCGAGAAGTGCTCGAATAGCTTGGGATCGTGCCCATCGTACATAAGGTGGGCCGGCATCGTGATCTTCTTCCGCATCATGTCGGCGATGGCCAGCATTGCGCCGCTGGGATCCACTTCCAGAAGCTTTTCGACGATCTTCGCGTAGGCGTTCTCGTGGCGCTTCTCGTCGGCTGCGATGGTCCCGCATACGCGCGCCAGCACTGGATCGCCGCCTTCCTTCGCCATTCGGGCGGTGTTGCCATGTGACACGAACGTAGCCCGCTCCTGAAACGATGTGTACACGAAGCCCAAGTATGGGTTGTTTTCTGTTCCTGGGTCCTGTTGACAAGCCCAAGTCATTATTGCAACGACCGAATCACGAAAAACGACATCAAAGCATGAAAACTATGAACTATCATTACCAATGCCATTTACCACTACGCATTACGCAAAGATTAGCAGGCGATACAAGTTTCCCGGCTAAATCCAACTCAAGACGATACCAATCTCAAAAACGACAATAAAATATGAAAACGTGTCCAAAGCAATAATCGACGACAGCAAGCCAGGAGTACCACAGGAAGCGCAAATTCTAGCCTCTCAAAGTGAAACGACAGTCGAAAACAAAAACGACAAAACGAAATGCAATAGGATCAGCAATCAATGAAACGACGTAAATAACTTACCATGCCTGCACCAATAAGGTGCTGGACAGTTCGCTCAATCATGAGCATGTCAACCCGACCAGACAGGTACAGATACGTGCGAAGCAAATCGCCGTGACGGTTCTCCTCGGCGGTCCAGGACCGTGTCCATTGGGCCCATGGGCTTGGGCTAGCCCCAGTCTCGTCCTTAACGCCGTCCAGGGTGTTTATCATGGTCTGGTACGTAGGCAACGCGTCCTCCGTGATCATGTCCCCCACAAGCACGACAAAAAACTCATCTGGAAGCTCAGCCGTCCGATCGCGCAACTCCCGAACCTGATCGAAGAACTCTTCGGATGACGCCGTTGCGTCGGGCAGGAATTCATTGGGCTGCCAGGACTGGCCCACGGGCTTCAGCAGTGGGAGGACCCATTCCGAGGCCCAGCCCTCTAAAGACTTGAAAACCTCAACTTTCTCCGGCGGCATGGAGTGAGTCCTTAGCGGCCGCGTTTGCACGGCCACGGCCGAAATTGTTGCTGAAGCCGGCGGAGGCGGTAGCCGGAATCTCATGGTGGGCTTTGGTGGGCCCAGTTGGTACTGGGTAGTTGGGCTTTGGACAAGTGGGGCCCATGAAGGATTTCTCCCGCCAAGGAATCGAGAGGCCTGCATGGTTCGTGTTTTTGACCTTTTCTATTTGTGTATTTTCTTCTTTTTTTTATTTATTCAGTCACTGATCAGGGAGCAGTGGCCTGTGATATTTATAAGTAGGGAGGGTTATTAATTCGACCATTCTTTTGCGTGTAATTACGAGAATGCCAATTCAGTTGGATTCGTTTTAATTTCCTGTTTAAGTGAATTGACCAGATTGACCTCTCGCTAACTTGTTATAACATGATGGTGATATTGGTAAAAATGTGGTCGAAGGGTAATAAAGTCCTTTGATAACTTGTACGGTCAAGGTGGTTGGGACTAATAAGAATGGGGATGTTGTGGGCTTCAGCAAAACCAGGGGTGCAGTGGTTTTCCACAGACACGAGAGAGAGAGAGAGAGAGTGGTTTTCCAAAGACACGAGAGAGAGAGAGAGAGAGTGGTTTTCCAAAGACACGAGAGAGAGAGAGAGCTGTTTTCTGTGGGTTCAAAACGAGCAAGAAATATAATGGATTCTGTTTGGCATGTGGCGGATTTGAAATTACAATTGACACGACGACGCATGCATTACTTTGGTATCATCGAAGTAAAAAGGATTTCAGATAGTATAGATTAAATTAGTAGAAAAAACCATCTGCCTTTAAATCACTTTATGATACTTTTCAATAAGTAGTCATGTATTACAAACAGTTATATACGTATTTTTTAATGGGACAGTTCCAAGTTCAATAAGTAGTCATGTATCTTTGCTTTTTCGTATGCTCATATTACATAATTCACAAATTTGTATAATACTTAATTTACTTAAGCCTAACACATCTTGTTACATATATTAGTCTATATTTATTGACTGTTACACTAAAGTAAACTCAGTAATACAAAAGCCTATGAAAAGAAAAATTGTCAGATTAATTGGAGACAATTCCAATATTTTCAAACTAAACAATCAAATCCTGTACTTCTTTAAATATGAGTAAAAATATTCTTGTAGATAACACAAGTACATCTCTCCAATCAAATTTTGTATTCCTTCAAAACATGAGTAAGAATACTTATTTAGATAGCATAAATACATCTCTCTCACCCGCTCACTCTCTCTCTATCTCTCTTGTCCGTTAAGAAGATCTCTAATGCAGTGTTATAATTAAAGTGTCATGATTATAAATTTAATATTTAAGTGCAAAAAAATAAGTAAATTTCTTATCAAGTATAACATATGAGAAATTTAGCATTCAATTGCTATTGGTTGAAATGTTTACTTTTTTCATGTAATCAATGCAGCTTTTGCATTTTCTAATTAAAAAAGTTTACTTTTATAACTTCTAAAGTTTAATAATTATAAGAAAAAATAGATTTAGCGTTTTAAATAGTATTATGCATTAAAATAAAAATAAAAATAACATATCATATTATACTTTCTGATGCTAAATAAACAATTGGCATTAACAAATGCATCGGAGATAATCTAAGGTTTATGCCGTTTGTTCTTCTCACTTATGGTACTGCTGCTTGGCTGGCCTTTAGAACAGTGACAAAGCCAAAATATTTTTGTGAAGTTATGTTATTGGCAACTCAACCGAACTTTGTGCCTAACTCTAATCATAGATGTTAGTAAGCGTATTGATAGACAAAGCTTATTTGCATAATTTGTTTCTTACAAATATAGCTAAATAATTTTAGAGTGCAGTTTTGGTTTCTGATTGACACAAACCGAAGTCCATAATAATATTTAATTGATTAAAGAGTTTTGGTTGAATTATTTATTATTGGAGCTTCGATTATGTTGGTCCATTCAAACCTCTTACTAGCTTTGATAAAGTCTCAAGGAAAGAATTAAAGGGATTTTCTTAACGATTTAAAGGATCTTGTCAAATTGTATAAAAACGCTCACACAGATAGTTTGCACTGGATGTGGCGCCAATTGATAGTGTTGTAAGCATTAGGTCGCGTGTTTCCACGCGACACTAATATATTTGTATCACGCACATTAATTATTTATTTTAACTTGAAAAATAAATAATTATGATCTGTATGGAAAAATACTACTTTTACAGTGAAATAAATATAAATCAATTTTTAAGTTGGAAATATTATCTTCTTCGTACAAATGTTGGCTTCTATGAACGTCTTATGGTGTAGATTCTTTAGCCGCCATCAGTAGGTTCTCCATTTTCTTATCTTTAATTAGAGAAAAGAAAACTATAACAAAAAAGAATTGGAAGGAGAATTAACGATCAATAGAAAATTCTGAGAACAGTCATGGCAAGGAAAATCGAGCGGTCAAGCAGTTGTAAAGCAGTTTGTAAATTTGTCATTATCAAATATGTATAAATAAACTATTGAATGATCATTTAGCAATATGAATTAATTTCTAGATGTTTTTAAAAGAAATTTAAAAACCGATTCCTTATTTAAACCATTTTTTCTGAAACGGATTCGCCAACGTGATTTATTTTGTCACCGGAATTATCATTGTTTTTATCCTCTATGAATTTGGCCATCATCAACCCAAGATAGGCAAAAAACACTAAATAAATAAATAAACAAATAAATAAATCAACAATATATGGGTTCCGTTCATTTCACCGATTCGAGTTTAAAATTCAAGTTTTGCTATAGTAAAAAACTCTCAGAAACAGTCACATTTATTATTATTATTTGTTTTTGTTACAGTAAAAGGCACTCACATAAAGTCACATCTGTAACTCAAATTAAAAATTCGAATTAGTGAACTAAACGGACCCATAGTCATGTACTTCCTATCAAACCCCTTTCGCAGTTGTGAACAAGAAATAACATTTTGTATTTTCACTTTAAATTTCTTGGCAACCTTCGTTGATAAAAGTTGTAGCATGCAGAATGGATACTCTGCAGTTCTTGCAGGGAGTCTTTGGTAGGGTTTTTGTATCATATTCTTCTTGGGTTTTTTTTTTTTTTTTTTTTTCCTCGCACAGAAGTATATTGCTGTTATATTTATATTTATATTTATTTTTGTGTTTCTTGCTTTCTGATATATTCAAGGAATGTCGCTGCATTGTTCCTCTTCTTGGCACCAGTGTAAGCATGTGATATGCCTTTGGACGTGGAAGGAGCAGAAGAACATGCAAGGAAGGACACGTGCCAAGAAGAGGAGATCAAAGTTGTTGAAGAAAGACAAGTGGAGGATGACGTGGAAGAGAGTGGCGTGGCAAAAGATAAAGCTAAAAGAAGCATTAGAAGACCAAGGACATTTGAGGATTGAAGAGTAGCTGCTAAGGGGAGATCGTTAGTGTTGGTGATTTGAGGCTTTGTAACTGATTCCGTTAGAGGTTGTATTGATTCTGTTAGAAATTATAACTACCAGTAGTTAGTTGGGATTTCCGTTGTATGAAAGAGAGTATTAATAATGAGGGTATACAATTCTGATGAAAATAATGAAGAATTACAGAATTTCAGCCATTTGTTTTCTCATCTTATCTTCTTGAATCTCTGTTTCCTCTCATCTCCTTCTTTCTTTTCCTTTCTTGAATCTTTCGAACACAATCTCCTCATCAGTATGATTTAAAGGAAAACTCACGAGTCACTTCGTTTGTATTTCTCATGTAAAGTTATGTTGCTGGATTTGATGGAATGAGTTCATATGTCCCTTTTTTCTATTCTTTTTCATGTCCTCTTAATAATATGTCACGTCATTATTTTTAATTGACGTGATAAAAATCTTTTAATTAATGTGAAATTTTAATTGATGTGTCACAATATTATTGGAATAATATAAAAATGAATAGAAATAAAGGGACACATGAGTTGGTTATGGATTTGATGGGTTGTTTTTTTAAAAAGATGCGTCTATTGACATTCTTATTTCTATTTTTTATACACACATTCTTAAACCACCTCTCATATTACTTGTTACCCTCCTCTTAAATTTCTAAAAAATATCTATAACTAAATTATTTATATTTTATTTTTTACACACATTTTTAAACAACTCTCATTTTACTTATTACACTCTTCTTAAAATTTCAAAAAAAAAAAAATCCATGCAATTAATTTGTATTATTTTTCGGTTTTTTAACCCACCCACTAACCAAACTTATTATGTGTGTTTGGAATGAGTTTTAAAATAATTTTGTTTTTAATAAAAAATAAAAATAAAATTGTTTTGAGAATCATTTTAGGATCAATATTGAAATTGTGTTTAATTAGTTTTTTAAAAAATTATTTTGAGTATAATAAAAAAAAGTAAAATCGCGTTTAATTATAATTATTAATCAGTATATTATAAGTAAAGAGGGAAAAGGACAAATTTATTTGCTTCATTTTATTTGCTCCAAAAAGAGGGAAAAGGACAAATTTCTTGGGCTTTTCTCGCTTGTGCTCGTTGTCTTCACAACTGTAGCATTAGTATCACTCTTTGCCTTGCATCACAACACCAGGAGACTCTTCTGCGGCCTTTGCTGCTTCCGTTTTCTGCATCTTCATGTTTGCACCGCCTCTATCAGTAATGATAAATTAGTACATTGTTAATTGGCACAAGAGAAATTTTAGACAGTTTAATTTATTAATTAATTAATTAGTCGAATATATTATTTGGCATGCATTATTTTTTAGAGCAATAAACACTTTATAATTTCTGTTTGTGTACGCTTCTTGAGCAGAGGAGGGTCATTAAAACAAAGCGTCGAATTTATGCCCTTTTTCTTGTCCCTGTTTGTTACAATATGTAGCACTACCTGGTTCACCTATGGCCTGCTGGGTCATGATTCTTTTATTGCTGCAAGTAAAAACCATGATATGTGTAGCCAAACGGTGGAATTGATCATTAACGCTTTTTTTATTATTAATATTTTTTTTAAAGTGGAAACAATGGTACAGTACTCCCCTACGCAACGTTAAATTAAGAAGGTTATCAATTTAGAATAATGTTAGAGACACTAACTCTAATATCTAATTCTTGTATATTAACTTATGTGACTTGTGAGTTGTTATTTTTATATTGATGGATGTTTAAAACATTGTCATGTCAATTAATGAAAGAGATAACATTTACTAATAAAAAGATGACAAAAAAAAACCGAGTTCTATGTCGTCTCATAAACGGAATTATTGATATGATCATCGTGATAATGTTGCTGCAGCTGCCAAACGGCTTAGGTTGCGGTCTTGGAGCAGCGCAACTTATAGTATACTTCATTTATCGTGACAACAAAAACTCCACCCCTCAAGAATCTGATCTGCAGAATGACTGCAATCCCGAAGTTAGCAATCAAAAAATTGTTGTTGCTAATCATTAATTAATTATCTTCTCTTCGAGCTTATCATATATATGATATTGTGGCTTTATGTGGAAGGATTGATCTGCTACAGTTATTTGATAGTTATTTTATATAGCAACATAAGAAAAATCATGAATAATTTTTAATAATATTAAGTGTGGATGGGTGCTAATATTGAATTATGGACCTAATCTTACATTAAAAATAAACCACTCTAGAAATCAATTTATCTTTGCATTCTCATTTATATTTTGCGTTAATTTATTGTTCATTGTAAGAGATTAAGCCAGGTGAGGTGAGAGGTCAATTTTGTTTGTTAACGATTTTACAAGGTCAACAACTCGATTTTATTTTTCTTCCACTATATATTAATGATCCTTCATCTGTTCGATATTAGAAGATTCTAGTTTCCACACAAATATTATAAGATTATATATGTGAGAGGTTAAAATCACGGCGTGACATATATATATATATATATCACACGTATGCCAAGTTGCTATCACTAATAATTTGAAGCCAATGGATGTTGACTGTGTATTAAGTACTACTTTGCGTCATAATCACGTATTTAACATAATCCTAGTCGGTCAACTTTCATAATCAACTAGTTAAACAAACAGAAAAGAGTGATAAAAAGAATAATGCTAACATTTTTCTATTTGTATATCAATCTAAGAAAAAGCTACATATAAATAAATTATTTATATATGCTATCAGAAGACAAAATGTATGTGTATTATGTGTTTGGGCCAATCATTCTGCAATAATATTAGCCACATCTATGCTCGTGTTGGAAGATTTTTCTACAAATCGACAAAGTCCTGATCTAATGCCTCTCTCTATTCATAAATAGAATATTTTAATTAATGAAATAACAAAAATAATCTTATAAAACTGAAAGCTTGGTACCTACTTGGAGTAAAAGAAATTTGAGATGGGAGAATATATCCTTAATTAAGTTGGTCAAAAGGAACGATCATGATCTGCTAGCTACCGATAATAATCTTTTTATTGAAGAGTAATCACATTACCCAGAAACGCCAATTAAGCTTATTATTATTCAGCCTTTGTTCATTCTAATACACTAATAGGAGATTATACTCCATAAAACAGTTTTAAATGTCATTCTAAGCATTAAAGTGTGTAATACTTTTTCTGTAGTGAAAAACACCCAAACCACCATTTACTAAACACAGCTCTAGATTTGAGGACGAACCACTCAAAATTTATTTCGTGTTCATTTACTTTTCTGCATTTAATCACATTCACTTCTACATTATTAGCATTCATTAGTTCTGTGGTGAGATAAGAGTTTTCGAGAATTCTTTTTGACGAATTTTCACCGGGTGTATTACTTTTTATCGACTCGAGAGAAATAGTATATTGATCAAGAATGAGAGAGTTTAATTCTTCCATAAATCTAAGAGTTATTTCTCTCCTTAATACAATGATTCCTCTCACATCCTAGCATTCTAATTCTTTATAACACCAAATATTTAATTGTCTTTGAGGAAGAGATATTTTCCTTGTGATCCTTGAGTGATACATCTTCCAGTCCCTTGAGCTGAACATTGGTGAACAGGTACCTGGGTGTGAGGACGTTTGGTTGGAAGATTTAAATCATGTGATTCGAATCATTTTTTATTTACGTGTATTTTTTGTGAGAGAAAATACTGTAGCGAACCACAAATCATGATTCGAATCAAGGTACGAATCTCTCTACCAAACATCCTCTCCGAGTGTTCTAGGTGTTCGGATGCTCCGATGCCCTATCTGTTGATGTTTGGAAGCTACAATATTGCCATGTCGCAAAAATGCCAAATGCCATAAACATATTTTTATTATTGTAGAAATTCCGCCAATATTGTTTCCAACGTTTTGTAGGTACTCAAGCATAATTTATTATTCCATACTCGACGAATAATTTAAATAAAGAAAATAGAAATCTACTTCTGTTTTTTCGTTCCCCTTCTTTTTTCTTTTACTACGAACATCTTTGTCATAATTACTTCAGTTTCAAAGTTTTATACTCTGGTGAATTCCTCCTCTATAATAAATCACTTGCGAGAGATTCGCATGGGAGGATTTGAAACAGACGAAAACGTGACGTTTTGAACTATAGTTTGCTTGTAGGGGGCAATTTGATAGAAAATGGAAGTTTTGTGGGCAGAATCCTCAACCCATCACTAATTAATATAATGATCAGAAAAAGCACAAGATCGGAATTTAATTTATTTTATTTTTCAATAAACAACTGGTTAACACACTACTACATAGCATCCTTTTGTTTTAGGGGGAGAAAAAGGATAGACACAAACTCCAAAAGTAAACTAATACATAGTACATTTTTATTCATCAAAACATTAATACATAATACAAACAAAATCACAATGGAGAAACAGCCAAATCTTCTTGTCCCACTTTCTTATCACAACACCTACTCCATAAAAAAATTGATGAGAAATGTCTGCATCACTCTTTCTGTCACTTTATTTGTTATTCTCTGCACATTTATTGTTTGATATATAAACTCTACTATTTCATTTTCTGTTTAATAATAATAATATATTATGTCAGTAGAGTTTAAGTGTCAAACAGTGAATGCAGAGAATGATAAAGAGAGTAACAGAAAGAGAGTGATGTCAACATTTCTTATTGCGAAATATCAAACAAAAAAATGAGAGAGATGATCATATCGGATTTCAACCTCTCATCTAGCATATTTTAAGAAAGACGTCAGTACTAGGTACATAACTAAACACCAAAACATTAAAGGATGTTGCAAGCTGATCCGCCACCGTAGGGTGCAAAGCTAACGGCAACAAGCTGACAATCTTTACAAAAAGAGGGAAGAAGAACGTATTTTTCGGGGGACTTCTTCTCCGGCGGCTTTGGAGGTCCGACACTAATAATCTCCGCACATTTTCTGGCCTTCCTTACTTGCTTCACAATCATCACAGGGTCAACGTCCCCAATCACTGTTAACGTCCCCTTTGTGGCGTCCACCGATACCTGATTTATTCCTGCTCGTAATTACCATGGATGATATTTAGCATTTTTTGGCCATTATGAAAGTAGCACAAACGGAGCTTGAAACCTAATATAGGATTATATATTTTATACATGATGCATAAATTAAATACCACAAAGCTTGGTGACTGCTTTTAGTACGTCCTTCTTGCACTTCTCGCAATTGACGTTAACTTTTAGCTCAGTCTTCTGTAGTATATATGCGTATACATAAATATACGTAAACATAAATTAGTGCTGTGAATGACGAAATTATACTGAATTTTTTCAGAGAGAGGAGAAAATATGGTAATGGTTTGTTTACCTTAACCGTCGACATAATTTACGATCGAGGAGAAATGTTTTAGGACAAACTATGAGCTAGCTAGTTGAAAATGTCACAGAAAGGAAAGCGCAAGGGCTAAGATTTGCAGAAGAAATTTAGGAATTATATATATGATTTGCATCACAAAAACAGCTACTTGGGCACTGTCTTGGACTCGTTCATATAATGATGAGCACAATATATTATGCGTTAGTGGATCCATAGGTAGGTCCATACTCCAATGTTGTTTATTATACATACATAGGACTATGAGTCTTTGACGAAGTACATGCACTACCTTTTCAGATAATTTTAATTTAGTATCTTGTATTATAGTGAAATTTTCTTTTAACGGGATCTGTGTTTTTTAATAACTTTAAATTGATACCTCAACGTTTAAAAAAGAAAAAAAAAATTAGTTTATTTAAATTAGTACCTCAACATTAAAAAAAAAATAATACTCTAGTGAACGCCTTTTTTTTTTTGTACCTCAACAGTGATTTTTGTTTTTAATATAGAATTTACAACCACAACCTAGTATCAAATTGGATCAGAATATGCATTTCGACTTGAAACTTGGACAAGTGATAAATCTATTTAGAGCCACCACACACACACGACAGATGACTAAAGATTAACTAAACAATTCACCTAATTAAAGAGTTTCTAAGAGCAACTCTAACTATACTAGTGATTTCATATTTTTAGCTAAAATAACTAATAATTTAGCCTTTTTTGTTTAACTTTCTTCACTCCAACCATTAACTAAATAGTTAGCAATTTTAGAGAATGCACTCCACACTAATTAAATATAACTAGCATGGAGTGGTTAGCCATTTCATGTTTTGCATTATTTTATTCTTTTATTTATAATAAATGTAAAGGTTATTTTATAGATTGAATAAATTTATTTATATTTTAAATTTAATAAATATTAAAATAATATATGTTTAGCTAAAATAAAGAATATGGTTAGAATGACTTACTAAAAAGTTGTCAGCTAAAATAATTTTCTAGTCATTTTAACTAGAGTTTAACTAAAATTTAAGGAGCTTCTTTGGAGATGCTCTAATCTTATTTATTAGAGTATCAGAAAAAATAAATTACTGGCAAGTTTTTTTTTCAACCATTAAATTTATTTTTAAAATTATTTATTCTGTATATTTTTTAATGTGACATAATCTAACCGTTAAAAATAACGTTACCCAGAGATGAGATCTATCAGAAAAACTACCTATTATTAATAGTTAAAAGCATGCGTAAGCGTGGTCCTCCAAAGGAAGAGATCAAGAGAACAATATTTAGACACACACTGTTTTCTCGAAACTCAACTCCCAAGTGGCATATCAGTAGCATCTAATTGCATGAAGCCAAATACTTTTCCACGGTGTTAATTGTTTAGTGATGGAAAAATATTGCGAGTAGTTATAGGAAGAGATAAACAAAAAAAAAAAGTTACATAAAGACTTCTGAGATTATTTTTGTAATAAAAATCACAACATCGCCAATTGTTCTTTTCAAAATTTTTTATTTTTATTATTATTATTTTTTTTTTATTTTTTTTATTTTTTTTATTTTGGGAAAGAAATCGCCAAACGTATTTATCAGTTACCCAACAATGTGGTTAGGGTGTGGATGTCAAATGGAAGCAACTACTGACAATCTGCAAGTAGCAACCAATGAGTGTCTTATTATTATCTTTAAAAACAAAGTAGCTTAAGGATATTATTTTTCTGCTAATTAATTAAGCATGTTAAAGATATTAGTTATTGACTAGGCTTAATTAAATCTTACGTATTGGTGTAATCAATTAACAGACGTACTAATAATTCAAACCATTGATATATAAGACAGGAAGTAGGCTGCTGGTTAATTATTTGAAATTTTCTGACCTAATTAAAAAATAAATAAACGTCTCAACATCTCCTCTTAGTAGTCAAGGTCAAGCCCATCCAAGAATCACGATTACTTGGGAAATCTGTGGGAGCTGGGAAACAGCTATATGGAGAAGTTCTTAAAATTAACTATATGTATAGTCAAATGTATATGAATATGACAATAATAATTATATAATTTAATATACAAATTATTTATAACTCGTACATATAGATATAGTAGAAGCAAAAGACTTTTCTTTATGGGTAAGTAGTCAAAACTTTTCGCAAACTCGTAAGCTCGGCCAATTTATCTTAAAAACTTGAGGCAACTATTTCCATTTCTTTTTAAGCAAGGGCATCACTGGAACCAATAGATACGAAAGAAAGATTATTCAATACTTATTTTACATAGCAATTACATGAGAAGGATCCTGATGGTTTAAGAAAATTTTTTAAAATTCTATCCTGATTTGTTCTTTGCGTTTTACCTCCATCAAAAAAATTTGGTCCTAGAAAGTTTCTATGACAAAATTCGATTTGGTCATAAATGGCTAAATTTAGTCTCGTAAAGACCCTTAGATTGGTCGTGGGGAGTCGCGTGTGTTAGTGTTAGGAAAAAACACACTCTTATATCTACGCAGTAGAAAAATAAATAGAAATAAAAATAACAGAAAAATAGTGAAGATAAAGATTTAAGTGGTTCAGAAAAATTTCATACGTCCACAGAAGAGGGAAAAAAACTAGTTTTAGAATTACACACTCAACAACCTTTCTCTCTCTACCCAAAACCCCTTATACCATTTGCCTATCTTTCTCCTCAATTTTCTCTATTTCTCTCAAAATGAGGCACTCTTTGTCTATACCTTTCTCTTAGCACACATAAAATTTTATACAAAATATTTATTTATAGACTCCTAATAATCATTGCTTAAAAATTAAAAATAGTAACATACCTAAAAAATATAAAATAATAACTTTCTCAAAACTAATTTGAGTCACTTACTTAACAATTAGAAACTTGTGACCAACTTTTTGGTCACAAAAAATAGTTGCCAAAACCAAGATTTTTTTAACCAAAATATGATCGCAAATTGATAAAGTTTGGTCGCAACTGAACTAATCGCGACCAAATTATTTTTGGCGTTGCAAAAATTGCATTTTCCTCTACTTAATGGTGCTTTCTTCATACTTGAGTTTTCTAAATTAGAAGTCCTTCAATGCACTTGGACTCCTTCAATGAATAAGAACTGTACGGAAAGTTGCATTTTAGTAAAACTAATTTACTAGTCATTCAAATTTAAACAACCAATTACGTAAATCAATGATAATAGTGACATAGAAAGAACTAAGCTGAAATGGGAATAGTATAATTTAAACAACCAACCAATTACATATAATTTACAACCATTATCCTTTAATTACAGCTAATTATCAAGTAACTGAAATGGGAATACTATATTAACTAACTGAAATTTCAGAGCAGCCTTCTAGAAAGAACTAAGCTGCATCAAATTTTAAATGGGAGACGGTAAAGAACTTAATTGTCGTGTTTGGAATTTTTTTTATTTTTATTTTTTACGTTGAGAAAGAAAAAATAAAAACGATTTTAAAACGGTATTTGGCACAATTAAAGATAAAAAATATAAATATAAATAATTTTTTAGTTTAGTGTAAAATGTGAGAGAAATGAAAAACGACTTTTAATCGTTTTTTATTTTTTTATTTTCGTTTTCTCTTCTCTCGAGCACAGAGAAAGACATTAATGAGTTTTTTTTATACTAAAAATAATATCTTGATAAAACTATCAAACCTATTTTTAAAAATAATTTCTATCTAAGATTGAAAATGTTTTTATTTTTATTTTCATATAAAAAATAAAATTATTTTAAAATGAATTTTAAACGCATCCAATATATATTATAATTATCAGTTCGAACTAATATATGTTATAGTTATCAGTTGGAACTAATATTAGCAGCTCCAAGACTTGTCAATTTTGCTAAATTCAAATTTCTAAAAAGGGCCTCTTTTAGATATAGAAGAAAAAGTACATGAAATTTTATATAAATTTATATTTGGACACGTTGTAAATTGGCCTAAAAATAAAACTCATAATCATCACAGAATTGATTTGACAGCCATTATAAATTATGAGCCTATTTAGTTTTTACTGATTCAAATTTTTAATTCGAATTGAGATGTGATTTTATGTAATAGCTTCTTATTGTAGTAAAAATGTTAGATGTGATTGTTTATGAGAGCTTTTTACTGTAACAAAACTCAAATCAGCGAAATGAACAGGGCTAACTTTGTTTAGGACATGACTTCTCGGAACACTTTCTGCGACCAAAATTGGAAAATGCGCAAAAACTCCAATGTCCTTGGATGCAAACGTATTTAAAAGTGAGGTATTTTCAACGATATTCCTACTTGATCGCACGAAACCAAATTAATTTCCCGTTCACTTCAACCGCATTGTGATCATAAAAAAATAAAAAATAAAAATAAAAAAAGTTATTATGAAAATACAAACTTTATTTATGTGCAAAGACCAGAAAATACATGAGCATATTCCAACTTATTTATTTATTTTCAGCGTGACAAGGACAAACACCTACACAACTACAACATACAAATGTATAGATATATAGATATATATAATCCATATATGGGCAACACCCTATTCTTCCATGCGGATGATGCACCGGATAGACTGCCCTTTCAGCATGTAGTCAAAGGCCTTGTTGATCTCCGAGAAAGAGACCGAGTGAGTGATGAATTTCTCAAGTTCCAATTCCTGCAAGTATCAAAAACAAAATGAGTTATTATACAGAAAATATATTGGCATAAATAATATTATAACATGAAGCAAAATTAATATATACTATAATAAAAAGGAAGGCGCAAACAAAAATCAAATCCAGCAATGCCTTCTATGTGGAAGGCAAAGTTTTGTACAATTAGCAATAAAATTCTTTTGTATAAACGATTAATTATTATCAATTCACAAGATACAATGTAAGAAAAAACTCAGCATTCAAAATTTCTAGCCGATTTCAATTCAGCTCCAAAACCCCACTTCAAGTTAAATATCAAAATATAGCTATGCAAAAAGTTCAGTTGTATTTAAGTTAAATTTACCTTGTTCAAGTACTTTTCCACAACAGAAGGGAGATCGGTCCGGGGTTTGTAGTTGCCATAGAAGGTACCCTTCAGAGTCCTCTCATTTAAGAAATTCATTGGATGGGTTTTGAATGCATCATCTTTATTTGGAACACCGACTAGCACGGCGACACCCCAACCCTGGAAAAAACAGCCAAATTCAATTTCTCGAAAGAAAGTTTATGTTTCGAAAAAGAAATAAGGTTGGACAAGTAATTACATCATGAACACATTCAAATGCAGAGATCATAGCTTGGATGCTTCCTGTACATTCGACGCTCCGGTCCACTCCTCCGTCAGTCATCTCTGCAATAACCTGTTGAAGTATAACATTCAGATGTTAAAACAATACATGTTTAAGAAATATTCTAAGTTAATTGGATTATGAACCAACCTCTTGAACAGGTTTTTCGTGATCTTTTGGATTTACAAACTCACTCACGCCAAACTTCTTGGCTGCCAGTAAGAATAAGTAGCAAAGTTATCATCAGAAACTCCAATGTCCTTGGCTGTACTTAACATGAACATTAATAAATCCAACTAACCTTCTTCGAATCGACTCGAGTGCAGATCAACACCAATGATCCTAGCAGCTCCAGCAAGCCTCGCACCTTCAGCAGCCTAAGAATGCAAAAGATCTATCATCACAAACTCTTCCATACTGTAGCCAGGAGCAAAATAACAAACTACTAACAGGAATCACTTACAGCGAGGCCAACAGCCCCCAATCCAAAAATAGCAACAGATGAACCCTTTTTCGGTTTTGCAACATTCAGAGTGGCTCCAAGACCTTCAAGAAATAGGAAAAATCGATCAAACAAAAAGTATAAGCCAATAAACCAATATACCATTCTCTAAGGTCAACTTTGATCCAGGTTATGACTCATGAGTTGCATTGTGTACCATTTTTAAAAAAATAAATAAATAAAGCGAAGAATCCCTACTATACAATACGATAAATTTTAATAAACATACCCGTGCATATTCCGCAGCTAAGGATACAGACTTTGTCTAAGGGGGCAGCAGGGTTAATCTTGGCAACACATCCAGTATGGACAACGGTGTACTCACTGAAGGTAGAGGTCCCAACAAAATGGTAAATGGGTTGTCCATTTTTAGAGAACCTTGTCTTCCCATCAATGATCATGGTGCCTCTGTCAGTGTTGATCCTTAGGAGATCACACATGTTGCTCTCCTCTGACTTGCAGTGCAGGCACTCTCCGCACTCGCCAGTGAACACAGGGAGGACATGGTCTCCTGGCTGAAGTTCGGTTACGCCCTCACCAACACTCTCAACAATACTGCAAACAAATAGTAAGTACAGTTTGTCACTTTGGTCTTTGTTGTGGAAATGAACTCTTTTTGGAAGTTAGTGAACTGCAGATTATAAGGGTGTAAAGAATCCAATGCCATTGTTTATCACGAAGAGAAAACAATGATGATCAGAAATGATCGATAGAAAAGCAAAAGAATTTGCTAAATGGACCTAAACAAGCATATAGAGAAATACATACCCTCCAGCCTCATGGCCGAATATTCGGGGAAACAATGGTGTCTGTCCCTGCAAAAACAAACAAAACCCTTTCAAACTTAACACCTCTTCCAACAAAAACTTGTCTTCGATCTTATAAATTTTCTTGCCCAGGCTAAATCAAGCGATAAAATTGGGTAAAGAGTAACAGAAGTCTTTCCCAACAAACTGAAAACTGAATAAATGACTATAAAGCTAGCATTTGCACCTTGTGGAACTTTATAGGATTGACAAAGAGCTAACTAATTTTAGCCACTAATCAGAATGTATGTGGATCAAACAACATATTGTTTACAAATAAAAAAAACCGACAGAAATATATCTAATTTATGATGACAAATCTGTTACCTTGGCTTCCCAGAAATGGACATCAGTGCGGCAAAGGGCAGTGAAGAGGATCTTCAAGCGGACTTCATTAGCCTGTGGCGGTGCCACCTCCACTTCCTCAATCACCAGTGGCTTCCCTGCTTCCCAAGCAACCGCAGCTACAAAAATGCAAACACAAATCCAACAAGACAATTATGATCATTTCATCTAATGAATGTGTACAAAAGAAAAATCACCCAAGGAAAATCTAACTAAGTAAATTCTGTTTTCATTTTCGAGGACATTTAGCATTTTGACAACCTCATAGTTAATTGAAAGCAGAGTATTTGCAAACCAAAGTATGAAGCAAAGCACTTTTAATGGACCAATATTTAAGAAAATTCAAACACCAGGATGTGCAAACAAATGGTACTTAACCTAAAAGATCATCATGAATGAGTGCGAAATACCCGTTTGCAAGAAACGGAAAACAGTTTGTTTTTTTATTATTATTATTTTTTAAACAAATAGATTAGGGTTTCAGTAGCTTGAAACAGAGTAGATAACAGTCAAAATTTTACAAATAAAGACACAGTAAGATCATGCCTAGTATAAAAGATCAACCCGCTTGCCAAATTCACTGTTTTAAGAAAACCTAAACCCAGCAAAAACTTTGAAATCAAAATCACAATTTAACAAAAAACAAAAACAAAAAGAAAGATTTGCATCCTATTAACAACTGATGATCAAGAAACAGTTGATATCTACAAACTCCAAAATTAGAACTATAGAAATCAGTGATAATAAGACCGATCATTAGAAACTTCCACAATCAGAAAAGAAAAGATAAAAATAAATTGTAAAAATAAAAAATAAAAAAAGAGTAGAATATTATAGAAAATGAAAGTTGTAGCGGACCTCTGCACTTGATGACCTGACCAGCTGTAGGAGACATTATGACTTGTATTAATTAATAAATTTTCACTTCAAATAAACCGATCGAATTTTGATGTTTTGATTCTTGTAAGCGGTGAAGAACAGGGTTGACCAAGAAGTGGGATTTATAGTGTCGGACAATGACAAAAGAAACGTACGCGATTGCCATATGGGAAGAGGGTCTGAACGTAATTACCATGGTTTTTTTTTTTTTTCTTTTGCGTCTTACGGGTTGGGAGTTTCCAAAACCTTCCCAAATTTTTGAGGTGTCTCTTTATCCAAATTCAAGACCACTGACGGGACTGGAATGAATCATTTTCATTCTTTCTTTCTTTCTTTCTTTTTTTGGTGTTTTTCGGTTTTGTCGCACCAGCGGCGGCTTTGGTTCTGCATGCGACGCGGTGTTGCCACATGGAGTTAAAAAATGCTTTTCTGGTTGGAAATATTATTTGATTGGTACGTGTTGTCTTGTAGTACTACACTACTACTCCTTAGAATTGCAAGTGGGTACTATTAAAAGGCGGGATTCGTTTTGTAAAATTAAATTGTAGCAAAAATAAAAAAATAAAAATAAAATCAACTTTTGTATTTAGAATTCATTTAGTTATGAATTTTTAATTTAAGTTGGGATGTGATTTTTTTGTGAGAATTTTTTATTATAATAAAAAAATTAAATGTAATTATTTTTAAGAATTTTTTACTATAATAAAACTCAAATTTAAAATTAAATTGGTTAAAATAAATAGGACCTTAAATAATTCTATTTATTACTATCCCTTTATTAAAAATAAACATATTTATGTGGTATTAGTTATATGGAATTCGATAGATAACTTGATTTGTCTAGCATTCTTAAAAGATTATAACTTGATTCACTTGTGACATTTTTTGTCCACCACTTCTAGCTTTCTTCACTGAGTTTTCTCCAAATTGAGTGACCAAACCCATTTGATTTTGTTCACTAACTATCGCCTTTACTTTCCCTTTTTGTACACTATTTTCAGGAGTCTTTGAAACATTTGGTGATGTAGTAAAGTTGTCCACCTCTTTTGTTATTGGAGAAGCTGGAGTAGTATATCTTCAACACTGGTCATCATAACAGATTCTACCGTACCGATGTTAATAAGGATCGAACCAATCATAATCTGAAGTGGTCGTTGATCAGTGATCTTAACGGCTTCTGCAGGACAAGTCTTGACTGTTTTGACTGTTTTAACCTTCGCATCCTCGGCGATCTTCGGAAGGAGAATAGCTACAGTCTTCACAGCTTGCTTAAACTTTCTTTTGGCAGACCTTGCTTGTCTCTTCTTCAATCATTTGGCAGCTTTACTGCAAAGAGCCTTTGAAGATTGCTTCGCTTTGGAAACCTCAAGAACTTTTGGCACCATGGCAGCAGCAGGTGCCCCAGTGATTACAAAGGTTGTCTTAAACCCTACCTTCTTTTGCTCCCCAACAATCCTTATAGATGGGAGTTGATGGAATTACACAGTAACTTGTGGTGTCATTTTGCAAAATAAAATGACACAAAGGGTTACATTTAAATGATTATTATAATAAAATATTACCATTTATAACCGGAGATGAAAAGGAGAATGGGTCCCACCGGGCATATCAAAAACTATGTTGAGTAAAAATATTTATTAATATTAAAATAATATTTCACACACAATATAATTTCACATATACTAGGATTTAATTAATATAGGAGTTTATTATTTTTAGTTCGGCCCATTTAAGATTATAAGAATAACCTCTTAATTACAATCCCTTAGTACAAGGAAAAAACTTTTGATTCCAATTAAAACACTAAATTCTATTTTCTTGTGAATTTGGGAAATTTGGGTTGATTTAAAATTGTGGCTGAGCTCAATGAATTTTGTCGAGTTACCTACATACCCCGTTGACGGATCAAGCCACTTGTCGTTCGAATTTTGAGTTTGAAAATTTTAGATAATTCCTCAGTGTATGACCTTATGAGGAATTTATGCACTCTAAAATTTGATTTAGTTTAGTTTTGCTTTTGTCTTTTATGATGATTTTTAGGATTGAATTTGATCTTGAAACTGCACCTAAATTTTAGGTTGCATACGTATCCGATAGGGAATCAAGTCAATCGTAGTTCTTGAATTTGAATTTAGATTTTGGAGAATTCCTTGATATATGACCATAAGAAGAATTCAAAGGTGTTTTAAAATTCGATTTGGAATTTTACTTTAGAATTTGAATTTGAAAGTTATATTTGGATAATTCCTTGGTATATGACCTTATGGGGAATTAAAAGGATCATTTTTGAATTTGGTGTTGAGATTTTTTTTTATTTGAATTTGGGATTTAAAAATTGTATTTAATCACCATATGATTTTATGAGACAATGGGCTCATATTTTTGAACTAAGGGACCATAAAGGGGCTTAATTTGTACACTTTAAATTTTTAGGTATTTAATATTCCGAATTTCTTTGAAATTTATCCTTTATCCCTTATCTTTTTTTTTTGTAATTTTAAATTTTATCATATCCAAACTGATTTATTATGATGTATATCCCTTCTTTTTTGCTAACAATTTGATTTCAAAGGAAACTTGGAATTCCCTCGTCCGTTCTACACATTTTTTTACGTATATATATGTGTGTGTGTGTGTGTGAACCATCATAGCTTTTACACTGCAAACATCACAGCAAGCACATGAGCCATTGTAGCTTCTACACTGCAAACATCGTAGCAAACATCACAGCAAGCACGTGAACTTTTGGTATATATATGTGTGTGTATATATATATATATATATATATATATATTTATTGATGCTTTGTGAAGGTATTGAGAAAGAGCTGAAGGTGACAGTTGCTTGCTCCTTTTTTGTTAACATCTTTATTGCTTGATTCTTTCTCGATGGATATAGTGTGATTCATATGAATATTTTCATATAGATCATATGTACATAATTTTTTATATGTCGATTCTTAAAGTGTAATTCATATGAATTTTTCATTCGAATTGCACTAAAAAAAATGTATCTTAACAATCTCTAACCTTCCTCTTTTTTCTTGCAGATTGCTCTTTTTTTCAGCAACAATTAATTTTCCTTTATTTACAGATAATTTCGGTGCAGTTTCTCTCTCATTTTTTACCCTCATTTGTACATGTGCAGCCGTCCTCTTTCTTTATATATA
>NW_010367286.1:0-5697 GCF_000414095.1 Morus notabilis | reverse complement strand
TTATTTTGCAGATTGCTCATTTTTTTTCCCTCAGCAATATTTTTCTTTATTTATAAATAATTAGGGTGTTGTTCCTCTCTCATTTTGTTTATCCTCATTTGTACATGTGCAGCCGTCCTCTTTCATTTTCATTCTTGTTATATATATATATATATATAACTCTTATCTCCCTTGTTTGATTGTTCCCGTAGGAATACTGCACACCAATATATAATTGGACAATTGTTTAAATTCTTAGTTTGTATTTACTTTTAACTTATATAGATTTCTGTATAAAAAAAAATATAAGTCAAAGTAACAAACGCAAACATTTTTTTTTTTACTTAAATTCTTGGTTTGTATTTACTTTTAACTTATATAGATTTCTATATTAAAAAAAATCTAAGTCAAAGTAACAAACACAAAGATTTTTTTTTTACTATGAATTCACAATCGTAACAAATAATTGGAAAAACTTTTAGTCCTTAATTTTTTTGAAATCACATTTAACTTATATAGATCTCTAAAAAAGAAATCTAAGTCTTAGTGATAATCATAGGATTATGATAAGAACGAGGAACCACACACTATGAGTGTATTAGAAATTTATTTAAGAGTATTACAAATAAGAAATCTCACACCATAAGGCGTACATAAGATTTATCTTCATAAAGAGTGTCAATGAGTAAATCACAAGCTCACACTTTAAAGTGTATATATGATTTTATTTAAATACACTGTATCCGTTTAATAACACAAAAAACTAAAATTATTAATGTAAAACAAAATCAAAAAATCAAAAAATGTATTTATTTTTTTATTTTGAAATATCGTACTGTACTTTTGAGGATGTATATACTTTTTTTCTTTCCCTCACATTACTGTCACCTGCACACACACTTCTATTTTTTTTTTTTTTTTGACTTTTCTTCCACACACCTACATACACTTTTTTGTTTTTTTTTTTATTTTTTCTCTCCCCTTTCCTCCACACACCTCAACCCAGGCCCCTTTTTGTTTTTTTTTTCCCTTACTTTTCCTCCACACATGCGCACAAATTTTACTGCACACAATTTCTTTTGTTGCACACTCTTTTATCTTGCTGCACACACTAACGCCTATGTCCTCAGAAAAGTTTTCTTCTTTCTTTCTTTTTTTTTTTTTTTTTACATTTTTCTTTATATAAGAGAATTCCGAACAGTTTTGGCCATTACTTCACATTTGTACCTTACTTGTCACCACTCCACGTTCTGCACCCTTTTTATCATCACTCCACATTTTAAAATGTGTATTTTTAATCCCTATTTCTTTCTTCTTTTTTTATTTTTATTTGGGCCAGTACCAAAATTTTATTAGAAAAAAGAAAGAAATAGGTCAAGATTTGAGATGAATTAAAATTAATAAATCAATAGTTTACATAAGTTAATAAATAGGCTAAATTATTGTTTTCGTCCATAATTTAACAAGTTATTGTCCAAAATTTACGGTTTTTGTTCATAACTTATCTGGTTATGAACCATAACTTGACAAGTTTATCGATAACTTATTTGATTATGAACCATAACTTGACAAGTTATAGCCTATTAATTTTTATAACTAAAAATTGGCCTATATACTTTCTTAAGCTTTTCATATTAACTTATTTTCTACTATTTTCCGATTTTATTTTCTCCTATCTTTTTTAAGGCCCATTTGTAATTCATCATCCAATGTATATATTTTTTTAAATTAATACCTCAACATTAAAAAAATAATATACTCTAATTAACGCCTTTTTTTGTACCTCAACAGTGATTTTTGTTTTTAATATAGAATTTACAACCACAACCTAGTATCAAATTGGATCAGAATATGCATGTCGACTTGAAACTTGGACAAGTGATAAATCTATTTAGAGCCACCACACACACGACAGATGACTAAAGATTAACTAAACAATTGACCTAAAGAGTTTTTAAGAGCGACTCTAACTATACTAGTCATTTCATATTTTTAGCTAAAATAGTTAATAATTTAGCCTTTTTTTTTTTAACTTTATTCACTCCAACCATTAACTAAATAGTTAACAATTTTAGAGAATGCACTCCACACTAATTAAATATAACTAGCATGGAGTGGTTAGTTCATGTTTTGTATTATTTTATTCTTTCATTTATAATAAATGTAAAGGTTCTTTTATAAATTCAATAAATTTATTTATATTTTAAATTTAATAAATATTAAAATAATTTATGTTTAGCTAAAATAAAGAATATTATTAGAATGACTCACTAAAAAGTTATCAACTAAAATAATTTTCTAATCATTTTAATTAGAGTTTAACTAAAATTTAGGGAGCTTCTTTGGAGATGCTCTAATCTTATTTATTAGAGTATCAGAAAAAATAAATTACTGGCAAGTTTTTTTTTCAGCCATTAAATTTATATAAAAAATTATTTATTCTGTATATTTTTTAATGTGACATAATCTAACCGTTAAAAATAACGAGAGATGAAGATGAGATCTATCAGAAAAACTACCTATTATTAATAGTTAAAAGTAAGCGTGGGCGTGGTCCTCCAAAGGAAGAGATCAAGAGAACAATATTTAGACACGCACTGTTTTCTCGAAACTCAACTCCCAAGTGGCATATCAGTAGCATCTAATTGCATGAAGCCAAATACTTTTCCACGGTGTTAATTGTTTAGTGATGGAAAAATATTGCGAGTAGTTATAGGAAGAGATAAACAAAAAAAAAAAAGTTACATATAGACTTCTGAGATTATTTTTGTAATAAAAATCACAACATCGCCAATTGTTCTTTTCAAACTTTTTTATTTTTATTATTATTATTATTATTTTTATTTTATTTTATTTTTTTTTTTTGGGAAAGAAATCGCCAAACGTATTTATCAGTTACCCAACAATGTGGTTAGGGTGTGGATGTCAAATGGAAGCAACTACTGACAATCTGCAAGTAGCAACCAATGAGTGTCTTATTATTATCTTTAAAAACAAAGTAGCTTAAGGATATTATTTTTCTGCTAATTAATTAAGCATGTTAAAGATATTAGTTATTGACTAGGCTTAATTAAATCTTACGTATTGGTGTAATCAATTAACAGACGTACTAATAATTCAAACCATTGATATATAAGACAGGAAGTAGGCTGCTGGTTAATTATTTGAAATTTTCTGACCTAATTAAAAAATAAATAAACGTCTCAACATCTCCTCTTAGTAGTCAAGGTCAAGCCCATCCAAGAATCACGATTACTTGGGAAATCTGTGGGAGCTGGGAAACAGCTATATGGAGAAGTTCTTAAAATTAACTATATGTATAGTCAAATGTATATGAATATGACAATAATAATTATATAATTTAATATACAAATTATTTATAACTCGTACATATAGATATAGTAGAAGCAAAAGACTTTTCTTTATGGGTAAGTAGTCAAAACCTTTCGCAAACTCGTAAGCTCGGCCAATTTATCTTAAAAACTTGAGGCAACTATTTCCATTTCTTTTTAAGCAAGGGCATCACTGGAACCAATAGATACGAAAGAAAGATTATTCAATACTTATTTTACATAGCAATTACATGAGAAGGATCCTGATGGTTTAAGAAAATTTTTTAAAATTCTATCCTGATTTGTTCTTTGCGTTTTACCTCCATCAAAAAAATTTGGTCCTAGAAAGTTTCTATGACAAAATTCGATTTAGTCATAAATGGCTAAATTTAGTCTCGTAAAGACCCTTAGATTGGTCGTGGGGAGTCGTGTGTGTTAGTGTTAGGAAAAAACACACTCTTATATCTACGCAGTAGAAAAATAAATAGAAATAAAAATAACAGAAAAATAGTGAAGATAAAGATTTAAGTGGTTCAGAAAAATTTCATACGTCCACAGAAGAGGAAGAAAAACTTCACTAACAGTTTCAGAATTACACACACAACAACTTTTCTCTCTCTACCCAAAACTCCTTACACCGTTTGCCTATCTCTCTCCTCACTTTTCTCTATTTCTCTCAAAATGAGGCACTCTTTGTCTATACTTTTCTCTTAGCACATATAAAGTCTTAGACAAAACATTTATTTATAGACTTTTAATAATCCTTGCTCAAAAATAAAAAATAGTAACTTATCCAAAAAATATAAAATAGTAACTTTCTCAAAACTAATTTGAGTCACTTACTTAACAATTAAGAACTCGTGACCAACATTTTGGTCACAAAAAAAATAGTTGCCAAAACTAAGATTTTCTTAACCAAAATATGATCGCAAATTGATAAAGTGAAAACGATTTTCAAGAAAGAACTAAGCTGCATCAACTTTTAAATGGGAGAAGGTAAAGAACTTATGCCCTGTTCTTTTCGCTGATTCGAGTTTATAATTTGAGTTTTGCTATAGTAAAAAGCTCTCAGAAACAGTCACATCTAACTTTTTTGCTACAGTAAAAAGCTCTCACACAACATCACATCTCAATTCGAATTAAAAACTCGAATTAGCGAACCCAACGGGACATTAAATTGTTGTGTTTGGAAATTTTCTTGTTTTTTCACATTTTTTGAGAAAGAAAAAATAAAAACGATTTTAAAACGACATTTGGCATAATTAAAGATAAAAAATAAAAATAAAAATAATTTTTTAGTTTAGTGTAAAATGGAAAAGAAATGAAAAGTGATTTTTAGTCGTTTTTCATTTTTTATTTTTGTTTTCTAATCTCTCGAGCACAAAGAGAGACATTAATAAATTTTTTTATATTAAAAGTAATCTCTGAATAAAACTATAAAACACATTTTTAAAAATAATTTATGTCTAAAATTGAAAACATTTTTATTTTTATTTTTATACAAAAAATAAAATTGTTTTGAAATAAATTTTAAATGCACCCAATATGTGTTGATTGGCCAAAGAATAAAACTCATAATCATCACAGAATTGATTTGACAGCCACTGTAAATTAACTTTGTTCAGGACATGACTTCTCGGAACACTTTCTGCGACCAAAATTGGAAAATGCGCAGAAACTCCAATGTCCTTGGATGCAACTGCAAACGTATTTAAAAGTGAGGTATTTTCAACGATATTTCTACTTGATCGCATAAATATAGCACGAAACCAAATTGATTTCCCGTTGAAAACTATCGGTCGGTAGAAAAGGCAAGTTTCTGTTACCAAAATTTTAGTCAAAAAACCCATATTCGGCAATAAAACAAAAACATTTGGTAACAGAATATATGATGCGAAATGGTGGAACTATGAAAATTTTGAAAGTAAAGAGTCGAAATTGTCGTAGTGATGTTACATACTACAGATATGATAGTCTTAATAAATAATGTCAGTAAGTGCTCCCAAGAGGTTGAAGGGCATGTTTTCTACAACAAGAAAATTGACATTCTACGACCATAAAAATAGTTAATGCGTTTGTCAATCAAATTTAAGAGATGTTTGATTGAAAAATTCAAATCATAATTTGAATCATGATTCATAATTTACCACAGTATTTTTTCTCATAAAAAATACATATAAATTAAAAATAACTCTAATCACAATTTTAATCTACGAATCAAACGTCTCCTCAGTCAATTTGTAGACCAAATTATTTAGTGATATTTGGTTAAACACTAATGAATATCAATCAATCAGTCATAACCATCAAATCAATCAACCACTCATTGACATTCTGAAAAAAAAAATGTTCACTTCAACCGCACTGTGATCATAAAAAAACAAAA
>NW_010367285.1:0-1434 GCF_000414095.1 Morus notabilis | reverse complement strand
ATATATATATATAATAAGTTAGATGGTCAGTGTTCGTACGATAATTAAATCCGTACTCTCGCAACCTAGAACCCTCGAAAGGCACGGTGATTCAAAGGCACTAATGGCAAGGAGCTCTATCTCGTTGTCTCTATCAAATCAGTCCTCGAACTACAGGTAAGGGTAGACCATTCTTTCGGGCCCTAAGATGTAACTAATGTACAGTAACCTTGGGGACTTCCAACCCCGGAGAGCGCCAACGCCTCTCCACTCTTTTTACCTTTTCGGGTTTACACCTAGGGGTGGTAAATGGCCACACCTTCTATTAGCACACCTTTCTCACCGACGTGTCCGGTTTATAATCCTCTAACCATGCCTTTATGTCGAGTTATTCAAAATTATGTCAAATCAGGCCCCACTATATACTACAAGAAAGGCCCACTAATGGTTTATTTTGGTAATATCATATAATAATAATAACAAAACATAATATACAATTTTATTCTTCTTAAAATTAACAAATTAATTAAATAAAATTTCGTAAAAGTTAAGTAATAGAACCCCTAACTCGAAATGGATCCTGGCGACAAGGAGTAACTCACGAAGGTCCCTCGAGAAATTGGGATCACAAACAAGTCTCCGTTCCACCGGTCGACTTTGCCTCGATTCGCGTGCAACTAGTACCAGACGACTTTTCAACGAAGTGAAATTGGCTCAAATGGAGGTCGCCATTGAGTTCATCATGTTGAAACAAGCTGAGATAAAGTCTTGGATCGTCAATCGAAGGTCGGGAATCTGAGAAACGAAGCTTTGCTAGAATCCGGCCACCGACGGCGGCGCACATCGGCGGAGCATCTTGGAGCAAATTTTTATGGTGGACTTAGGTCCTACGCCAACTAAATCGACCATTCTAAGTTCAATTATGTAGTCAATTTCAGAAAATTCGGCCTCTAATACAACAGATCGGGTCAGGCTTTTCAGAAAATGTTGGCAGCTTAAATCTCAAATTTTGGGCCACCGATACCCAGTTCCTACTAAACGTTTTGACACCACGGGCATGAAAAATGGTGGCCAAAATCGATGGGACCACCCTCCCCTACGACGAGCTATAATGGTGGGTTTGAACTCTGGTGAATCGGCAGCAATGGTTGCAGTTGGTGGTCCTGACTAGATGAGCAGCGGCCTGAGTTGTTTGGCAGGGGCGGTGTCATTCACGGCTGGCTGAAGGAGGGAAAACGAAGAAGGCTGCAGTGGCAATTTTGGGCACTCTTAGACGAAGCACTTTAGGCCAGATTCACCGGATATCACCAACACGAAACTTGTTCGTCTCGCCGCTCTGAGTCTATGGGGACTGAAATCACCTCTATCGGAGGTCGAACAGAAAAGCTATGACAATTTAAAGTTTAGGTATTTTTCAGAACTTCGACTGACAAGTGCGGCTTACTCCAGCGGATT
>NW_010367284.1:0-843 GCF_000414095.1 Morus notabilis | reverse complement strand
CCGCCACCGCCACCGCTCTCATTCAGACAATGGGATGTTCCAACTCTGGTGACACCCACTGGCCCGCCGCCCCTCTCTAAGCCTCCTGCTCTTATACCACCTTCAAGGCCTTTTGTGTTGCAAAACCCAGCAAATGTTTCTGTTTCTCCAATGCAGTTGCCACCCATATCTGACTCTGTGGAGAAGGTAGAGGAGACTCCAAAACCAAAGTTAAAGCCTTTACATTGGGATAAAGTTAGAGCCAGCTCTGATCGCGAGATGGTGTGGGATCAGCTAAGATCGAGCTCGTTTAAGTAAGATACTTAACTGTCATTACCCGTTCATGTTACTTTTTATGTTATTCTACTTGGTTTCCATTTTTTCCCCTTTATATGGCATGGTTGTAAATTGTGCCTAATTTGCTTAAGCGCTGCGTGCCTTGTTCATCCGATAACTTTCAAATTATGTTGGTTGCAGGTTGAATGAAGAAATGATCGAAACATTGTTCGTTGTAAACAACCCTAACTTAAAACCGAAGGAAACAACTCCACGCTCGGTTATTCCATCGCCAAATGTAGAGAATAGAGTACTTGATCCCAAAAAGTCACAAAATATTGCAATTTCGTTAAGGGCGCTCAATGTAACTATAGAGGAAGTATGTGAAGCCCTTTTAGAAGGTATAGCCCCCACTTCTTTTGGCTACACGTTTGAACGTGCCTTTTTGTTGTTCTCCCTTTTTAAAGTTTCATTGTTGAATAACTGCCTCGATTTGGTTGCGGTGTTTGCGGGTTCTTTATTTTTCTTTACTTTCTCTTGAAGTTGCTCTGGATAACTCTTCACTGGATTAGTATTGTTTATACCGTA
>NW_010367283.1:0-3083 GCF_000414095.1 Morus notabilis | reverse complement strand
AAAAAAAAAAACCCTAAAGAGTAAAATTGGAAATGAAATTTTCTATTTTAAAAACAAAATGAGAATATGCTATAATTTACTATTATTTAAAAAATATTTTGATCACTTCAAACATAGATATGAAATGTGCTATAGGGTGATTTTTCCTTTAATATTCTCATTGATATTGATGTAAATGTTGTAAAAAGATATTTATTTATCGATATTCTTGTTCTTTTCTTAGCTAACGAAGAACTTTGATTGTTACAGGGCGAAGAACTTTTCAAGTAGAATTCTAAACTACTCTCTTTTATTTTTTTTATTTTTTTTTTCCCTTTGTGAAACAAAGATAACAGGGAATTGTAATTTGACAGTGAGTGCATCGTCAAATGGGGAGGGCGTGAAGGTTACTTGCCGGATTTGAAGCCAATTACTCCTGGGCACCCTGTCAATCTTAATGTTAGGCCTCCAAACCAAGATGTTACTGGAAAAAGGAAACGCAGGGACTCGGAATCCGTCGACTTAATTTGGCGATCTTCCTCCAAATAATTCGAAAAAAGCATAAGGTTCTTTTCCCCTAATTCCAACTTTCATTGGTCTTGTAGTTCTGTGAATCTATTTCTAAATTTATATGTTTTTAAGTTGTGAATAAATAATAATATGGTTTGTGACTTTTTAGTTTTTTGATTTAGGTTTATAGAGATGGATGGAGTGGTTGCTGCGCCTTTTTGCTTATTCTGAAGGACTTCTAGCTTTTGAGGATGGACTCTAGTTTTTTTTTTTTTTTTTGGTTATTTTGTAGTAAACTGTGTAGCTTTTGATTTCTAACTTTTTATATGGATGTTTATATATTCTATTCTTAAGAAATTATAAGGAAAAAAAAAACCTCGAATGGGAAGGTTATGGTCCATATCAACCATCAAGCCAAAGCCAACTCGCACCTTTGGCTTAATTATCAAAGTGTCGTTGCATTAGATTTTATTATTGTTAGGATTTTATTAGTTGGCCTGCCTTGAAAATTGATTGTACAAAATTTAAAAACAGATGTCGGTGTGCGCATCGAACTGCGATATTAATTCTTGGTGTCTTTTATGTTTCTGCACTATTATTCTCTGTTTTACTTTTCTGCAAATTTATCTATTGGTTTCTGAATTCAATGTCGGTGTGTGCACCGAACTGCGATATCAATTCTTGGTGTCTTTTATGTTTCTGCACTATTATCCTCTGTTTTACTTTTCTGTAAATTTATCTATTGGTTTCTGAATTCAACAAAATATCAGTGTTATAGAAAGTGTTATAACACTCTGTGTAATATCTGCGTAAAAAACAGACCTTACAATTATTGTTTTCCATAATCCGATCCAACTTCTTCTAATTATAGGCTGATCAATAACTTAATAATATGCTGCAGTACTTTGAGCGAATGGGACAACATATGCATACGTTGTATACACACACGTGTGTGTACTTTTAATATGAGATTGATTTATAATTTAAAAATATAACTGAATTAGGTTCCCATTTAATATATCATAATAAAAAGAGAATACAACATCTGCTTCACAGTTTATAATCCGATCCAACGTGGGACTTCACACTACCGTCAATTGGCTTCTGACCTATTCCACACCTTTTCTTTGCTTCTTTCTTTTGAGTCATTATTTCCACCTCTATATATTACGCACCATCACATTTTTGCTTAAACCCTCAAAATTTACTTCACATTTTCTTTTGTTGCTCCAA
Organism: Morus notabilis; assembly: GCF_000414095.1. NCBI lineage: Eukaryota > Viridiplantae > Streptophyta > Magnoliopsida > Rosales > Moraceae > Morus > Morus notabilis. Next base: position 1,361 of record NW_010367283.1, on the reverse strand, counting down.
ACTTCATTAGGAAAGGTTCCGTTTAGCTCTCTTTGTCAAATATTTTATAAAACATTTCATGTCAAAACCAATATATTATCACATTAATTGAAGAAAATACGATGGCAAATCACTTGTTTAGGCATGTGATGAAGCCCTGGATTGAGGTTGCGCCAATGCTGCTTGGAGACTATTGTGGAAGAGAGAGCAGAGGAATGTGACGATGATGACGAAGGCGACGATGATTACCAATAACCTTTTCTTTTTTTTGTTAGATTGGTCTTTTTCTTGAATGTAAATTAGGTAGATTAGCGACTTTCTTGTTCAAGGAAAATGGGGATTAACCCATGTTCCTGTTGTCAGAGGGAAACTGAGAGAGTTTTCAAGATGTTAGCTCTTCATGGAATGCCTATAACTGTAGCAAAAATAGTCATCTTCGGTACTGTTTTGCTTATAACATAATATTGTCTACGTACCATGGTTCATGTTTGTATACGAAATCTGTAATATAGATCTTTAAATGTAACCTTAGTTGATTTTTCTACATCCGCGTTATAATTTCTTTATCTGTTAAAAGTTTTTCACACTTTTTAAAAAAAAAAAAGGTGTTTGCTGGTTTTCTAGCAGTAACCTTACAACGAGTGACGTGGTTTTTTCTTATTGAAATTTATTTGGTTTAGATCTGATTTGTACTTTAACCGTGCGGTGCAGTTTGGTTTGAGGTTTGAACTTTTCAAATCCAAAATAAATTAAGATAAAACGAGGATTTAAGACCGTTCTTAGGAAAAAAGATAAGTTGAATTTGTTTCAGAATAGTTCATGCACAAATAACTGAATATTAATAAGATGTCAAGGATCTCCCATACCATTATTTACCAATTGCAATAAGGTCTTGAAGTTTACCAATTACATATCTATTACCTATAATGTAGAAGCTTTTGTACTTTGCTTGCTTGTGCATGCTTAGTTTATTTGTTTCTTTTCTTAAGAAACGATTGATGGTGAAAATTCATCAACAATAAATAAATGAATTCCGGGATGAATTAACATGAATTGCAATGAAATAAATGCGAATTAAAGCAAATAAAAATAAGGACTCGAAAATCATAGTAGTTCACTCTCAATTTGAGAGTTACGTCTTCTACTGTAGGAAGGAAGAGAAAATTAACTAATTTGAGGAGAAAAGTACACGAGAATGTTTTGAAACTTGAGGGATTTTTGACCTATAATTCCCTTTTTATACTAACTCTGGTCGCCTCTCTTAATTTCCTTTTTCAATTTAGGGTTAACTTCCTGATCTGGGATAATTTCTCAAAAGATAGAAATTACAATCAATCTATACGACTTTCCTTATTTGAAATTCATATATTTAAATTACAAAT